>NW_010337270.1:16802-18018 GCF_000700745.2 Antrostomus carolinensis | reverse complement strand
GGGCTCATCCTCACCAAGAGGAGCCTCCCTCCTACTGGCTTTGTTGGAGTGCTGTAATTTTCAGCAGAATCATGTTAACCATGGACTGTGCAGGGAGCGGGGCTGGGGTTTCAGTCCATGGCCACCTTCCCATTGAGTCAGGGCTGAATCACCACCCCATGCCAAGTGCAAAGGGCCACGGTGCTGCTGGAGATGCTGTTTTGGTGGTGGTGGTGGTGGGACCTCAAGCTGCATCAACAGTGGGGATGGGTGGGGGATGTTGTCGTTTGGCATGTGGCAGTGGCCTGATGTTGTGTGGCACTGAGATGCAGCAGAGGCTGGCAAGGGGCAAGATAACAAGGTGACGTCTGTGTCTTTGGAAACACAGGCAGCAAACAAGTTGCCTGACTCCCTGGGAAAGGGCTTGGTGGAGGAGTTTGGATGCTAACCCAAAACTCCCTGCTGGTGGCAGGAGGCTGATGAGGGCAAAATCTCCAGCTTGGCTGTGGGACAAGGACGGCAGCACTGCAAACAGCTTTACCTGCCAGGAGCAAAATGCTAGAGAAAGTATAGCCAAGCATTGGGAAAATCTTGCAGGATTTTCTAGGAAAAGCGTGGTTGAGTACATGGCTATCCTGGAGGGCCACAGGAGCCACAGTGGTGTATCTGCAGCTGCAGGTAGAGGTGGGGATGCACTGACATGAGACCTTATCCAGTTACAGCCCAAATTTCAGAGCTTGTCAGCAGCCACTGAAATCCTGGGGTCCAGTCTCTGCTGAAACACAGACCTCACATCAGATTAAGTGAACTCATGGGCACTCAGACTGAGGCACTTAAAACAAGGGTGTCTTGGCACCGGTAAGGTGTCTTTGCTTGGCCACGAGCTCTGCCTGCATCACTTCCCACCAGAAACAGTGCTGATGGGTTTGAACTTTCTAGGGGGAAAGGAGGTTGTGGGTGTTTAAAATGAAGGTAAAAGTTTGGAGAAGAAATTATCTTAAGAGGGATTGGATGATCAAGGTTTCCCTTCACCTGGTTGTTTCCCCCCTTTCCATGGATATTCCAAGAAACATCAGCTCCTGTTGGCACTGCAGCTGTCTTGAAGGTGTTCAGATGTAAGATCTCAACTTCTACCCCACTTCTTTCTAGGCTTGAGGAGATGCTTTATCTTGACTAATCTGGGATAAAACCATGGCCACGTCTCCACGGCTTTGCCAGCAGGCAGGACTGGCTGGGG
>NW_010337270.1:9518-16755 GCF_000700745.2 Antrostomus carolinensis | reverse complement strand
AGGAATGACACCAGAGGAGAGGGAAGACTCACAGGAATGGCTGAGGAAGAGGAGTGGAGCAGATGTCCTTCCCATCCTTCAGGCAGGTTTGAAGCCTATTCTTTGGTGTGTTTTACTGGTTCAAAAGCAGAGCAACCATCCGTCCCACTGAATTCCTCCCAGATTCTCGTGTCTCAGCGTGACCAGTACAAATGCCAGCAGCTGGAAGACTGAAATAGCAGCTACCATTGCTTAGGCCCCACTGATTTGTCCTGTGGTTTTTCCATGTCCTTTAATCTCCAGTAAATAATCCCTCACTTCCTTGCGGTCTTTCTAATTCCATGCTCTGCGCTGGTGCTTCCTGTAAACACTGGGGCTGGTGGCCCATGCACGGCCACCGCTGTGTAATTGAGGCTCTTCCCAGCCACACAAAGGGCATGTGACAGGGCTGTTTTTCAGGTTGGATGTGGCCGTGTCCAAGGGCTAAATAATGGAAAGGCCTGATTCTCCTTTCCATCCATCCAGGAGAAGTCAGGGCTGGCTCTGGTGAGGGTGGTGAATTATACAGGTGTAAAACCAGCACATGTGAGAGCATCAGGTCCTGGCACCCAAGGAATTGCACCATCTGGCCTCCAGCAATCATGATTAGGCCAGCACTTGAAAGCAAAATTGGACTAAATTATGGGCAATGAGGTCCCTCCAGCACGTTTGCACTGGTGCTTGCTCTTCTGTGCAGGAGCCATGACCAGACCTTGCTCAGCCTTTAATTGCACACCTCTGGTCTAAACTTTTGAGTGGAGTCCAAAAATTAAAGAAAGAGGGGAAAGGCCTGTGCTGAATAAAGGTCTTTCCTGATATTTGTCACCCCATGGGCTTGATCCTTTGAACTCTTGTTGGTAAGAAGCCTCCAGATCCTTTAGGGCACCCTGACAGCAAGACAGGTTGAGAAGGTCTTTTTCTGATCAAAATATATTCAGCTGCTTTATGAGTCCAGTAGCTCTAAGATTTGGGTATCAGATACCCATCCTTAAGCCTAAGATAATTTATTTTCCTCAGGTTAATTTGTGTTAAACTGATGGTGGATCAAAGTAGGTTGCAACAAGAGCTGGGCTGCACTTTTTGGGTGGCATAGCTTTTCTTCCTGTCTGAAAGCTCATTTCTCCAGGTTTCTGTGGACCATTGGATCCCTCCACAAATACCAGAACACGCAATGAACCATTTCTTCAAGAACATCTTTGCTTCCTGGCTGGAAGATGGTGGTGTGAGTGTGCTTATGGAGGTGGTTCTGGAAATCGATGGGTGCCATCCTGCCAGCCCTGCTGATATTTGCAACTTGCATGTTAAAGCTTACATGTTTACACAACCATAGGAGGGGTCCTACAACCAGACCCTTCATGTGTGCTGCTTCCAGAAATCTCCAGGTTTCAATCCATTGACTGCTTCAAGTAAGTCCTAATTTATTTACCTTATGTCCACAAGCTCCCCACAGCTAAGCCATGACAGCAAAGGGAAACCTGCTCAGTCTTTCAGCATTAACGTCACAATTATCAGAGCACTGGCTTCTTCTATCTGAGGATTGTGCACATGTGTGTTGGCATTCCTTAAAGTATTTTTGGAGCTAAAGTGGAATCAGGAATTCAGCTTGGCCTGGCATTGGAGGCACTGAAAAAAAATGCTGGGAGGGAAAGGCCAACCTAATTTGTGTCATGTAATGTCACTTAACATCTGTCACCTTGTTTTGAATGGGACAGTCAATAGCAAATATGTAGTAGAGCTGAGTTCTTCCATTAAAAATGCTAAAGACCTGGTTGTATCTCACCATGATGCTTGTATCATGGGGAATTGCCTGCACCCTGCAGCTGACTGCTGTGCTGAGACATGCAGTGGGTGTCCTGCTCTGTGTGCTCTGGTGTTGACTAAAGGAAGCTGGGTGGGCTGATGTGAGGAAGCACGTGGGAAGTTTGGGTTTCTGGCTGCCCACAGAGCTGCAGCATGACCAAATGTTGGCAGGAGTGATCCCAGAGCATCCCGTGGAGATCAGATGGGGGGAGATAATTTCCTTACCCCTCAGAGGACTGGGAATTGCTGGCTTTTTTCATGACCACCTTTCCCTTGTGAAGTAGATGCTGCATTATCACTAGGTTGAGCTGTTGGCCGAAACATATCAGTGTGCAAAATCAGACAAAACCAGAACTGCTACAAGCCATTAGATAGTTCCTTGAGTTCTCTTGAAAGCATCACAGGTGTAGATGAAGTTACTCCATTCTGTATGTATTTATGCCTGCTTTCATGGATCTCCCTGGCCTCGGGCTGACCATGTGCCTCCACCACTGCATTTTTTCTAACACTGGGGATGTGAGAAGCCTCAAGAGGGACAGAAAGACTTTGCCCGGGCAGCAGTAGGAGCTCTTGAGACCTGAAGCCAATAATCCTTGCCTGGAGCTGGGCCCTTTGGCTCCAGGCACTGCTGAGTTTGCTGGTGGAGAAAACCACTGCATCACATCAAACCACTGTTAAAGGAGACTTCACAAAAGGGAATAGCTAGCGGTCAAGAAGAGCTGCCAGACTCCTGCTTTCTCAGTAACTAATAAAAGTGCTTTTTAACACAATTAATGTGATGTCTTGCTAAAGACTGAAGGAAATTGGAATTGAGGCATTTGTATTTTGACAGACTCTGTGGAAAACTTCTGTTCAGACTGGTAGGAATGAAACCAATAAATTTCTGAAGAAACTTTCTGAATTCAGCCTTCAAGATAATAGATAGCCTGTTCTGACTGTGGATAAATAAACTCTGTTTTTATAAGTGCTTAAAGACCTTCGGGATGACGAAGTGGAACATACTTCAGGTCTCCAAAGATGGGAAGTGGCTTTTGAGTCAAATGCCCTCCCGTGCCAGGGCTCGTATTTTAGACTGAGATCACTCTTTTGTGACTTGTTGACAGGTTTTTTGTTGTACTTTGAAGAAAAAAAGGGAAAACGTCCCAGGCTGAAAGTAGCAGTGAAACATTCCTCAACCGGCCAACCTGTTCTTCAAGAAAACTTCCCAGGGAATGTAAAGCTCCAACTGCAGCACCAAAAAAGCTGTCTAAGCAATGGCATGTCGAGCAGTGATTGAGGTGAAAAAAACCTATTCTGGGTGACAGCAGCCCCTGCCTGAGCATTGCTCATCTCTTATCTCATGGTGAAGGTGACCACCTGAGGGAGGAAGGTAGACAGGTAAGTTGGTTCCCACCAGGAAATGCTTAGAGGATGGACTATCAAGGTGGGAGCAACTTACTCCATTTTTGCCTCCCCCTCTCATGAAGAGCAACCCTACCTGCAGTTCTTGCCCTCTCTGCCAGCAGCCACAGCCATCCCAAAGGCAGGTGAGGAAAAGGCTGGATCAGAGCTCATGACCTTCTGGAAAAGCAGGGCAGGTCTCTGTATTTATGCAAGGCTGGGGCTTAGTTCTGCAAATAAAACCAAAACAGATGCAACCCCGAGCCATGGGTGGTGAGCAACGCTGAAGCTTTGACTCTAAGCTTTGTTGGCTTTGTTCTCCTGTGTACCTGCTGGCTGATGTGAGCTGTTGGGTGTGTTGGGCAGAGGCCAGCAGGATATGCTTTATTTGAACTGAATGCAAAGTCACGTTTCTGGAGGAAAAGAGAGATGAATCATGTATACAGGGTGGAGCACAAACCGGGCTGATGGGCACCAAATTGTTGTGGGTGCCTGCAGTGGCACGTGGCCAAAGGACAGTCCTGGTACAAGGGTGGCACGCTGGAGCAGCATGGCTTGAGGTCAAACACTGGTGTGATGGATGAGTCGCTGAGACTCAGAAAAGAGGCATTTCAAGAGTTGGCTCAAGGAGCTCTGTCTGGTTTCTGAAAGAGAAAAAGAAGGGAGAGCAGGTCAGGGCCTGTGATGTACAAAGGTGATAGAAATGGGGGAGCAACAGGATTTAGGAGGCAAGTCTTACAAGATGGCTGGAAATGGGCACCCAATGAATCCAGCCTGCAAATAATGCTCTACTATTTAAAAGTCATTAATCAGGGAAGTAACTTAGCAAAGCTTGTGCTGATCATCTGCTCCTGAGAACATTTTGATCAAGACTAATCCCTCCGCCCCAAAGCAGATGCTCTAATTTGTGTGGAAAAGAATTTGGGTCTGAGCTGCCCCAGGGAGCAACCCACCCTGCCTTTGAGACTGGATTATGGAAAAGCAGGTTGTCCTTGCCAAGGAGCTGAGGAGGGAGCAGCAGAGGGTCTGGAGGAGGTGCTGAGGCTTTGACTCATGTGCAGAAGATTGCCCAGGAGCAGGAAGGTGCAGCAGCATCTCTCCAGCTTCGTACGTGGGCCACCCTGCGCCTCTGCTGCTGCCTCAGCAGCATCTCCTGGGCTCTGGCTTTTTTTTGCCTGGGGCAGACGGGGGCTTTTTATTCTAGCAGAGGGAAAAAAAATAGTCTGCTTGCAAGTAACCAGCTCACACTCTGGCTGGCTGCAGGAACCATGTGCTCCTGCCACCAGAGACATCACAGTTGCTACAGCAACTGCAAAGCACAGAGACTCAGCAACACCGTCCCTGTGCCACCCTCCACCTTCCCAAAATAAGGCAGAGCAGGGAAGGTGATGATGGGGAGACAGAGCAGCTGGTAGGGATGACCCTCAGCAGTCATGGCCAGGGCTGCTACATGCTCTGCTCCCGTCCCACCGTGGCTGGTGCCCAAGCACCATGCTCTTCCCATCAGTCCTGATGAGCATTTGGTTTCCAAGTCAATATGATTTAATTTACCAGATCTATAACACAGGGCTGGCCTAGCAGAGCATGCATGCACCCCAGCCTGCCTTCCCACCCCAGCCTGCCTTCCCACCCCAGGCATTCCCCTGCAGGAACCTGCGGGAGGGTGATGCTGGGTCAGATCCTCAGTGCTTGTTCAGCCACCGGGGCTGGTGCAGGAGATGTTGAGATGGGGATGTGATGCTGGGGATGCTGCAGGGAGTACCGCAGTGCGGGGGACAATGGGAGGCTAAAACTGAGCTGTGCTTTGCGAGCACCTGCCATCTCATTAGTGTTTAAATGGAGCTCTCTGTGGTTCCCAGCTCTGTGCCATCCTGCCTCGGTAAAAGCGTGTGGTTTCCCCCTGTGCTCCTTTTTTAAATATTTAATGGCAGGAGGAAGAGCTGTTTTAAGAAACGCTTCAGTGCTTCCATCCAAATAGAAGGTTGTTTCAGGTTGCTGAAGCAGACAAAAAAAGCTTTAGCTGTAATTTTTCAGGATCCTTCACCTCTTGAAGGAGTGATGACGCAGGGTAGGGAGGAAAGGAGAGGAGTTTCAGATGCTCAGAGAGAGTAAGGACTCCTGTGGTCTGTCCTGCATCCTCTTCCCGACTCTGTGCTGCTGTGGCCTGATTTTTTGACACTAGAACACTTGAAAGAGGCTTCAGGTTTGGAGCTTTAGTGGAAAATGCTTGAAGATCACCTGCCCCCAGATCTTAGCCAGGCGCTCTGTCCTCCCCATCACCTCTGGATGTGTCAGGTTTGCCAAGAACCAAGGGTTTAATGGTGATTTAAAGGCATCCACCTGCCAGAGCCTTCCTAAGGATTTACTGGGGTTCATTAAGTGGTTTGAAAAGCCTGGATAAAATCACTGTGGAAGGAAATGTGTTTTAATCCCAGCCAAATCATAAATCAGGCCATCCTTAATACAAATGACTGCTTGAGATGAGGCTGATACAAGAGGGGAGGGCTGTGCTCCTCCTTCACTTGGGCAATCCTGTGTCCCAGCACATCCACTCCTATGGGGACCAGCTAAGTTATTGCTGATACTTGGAGCAAACCTGTGTCTACGCAGACACCCTGTGCCTACGCATCAGGGGGTGGGATGCCAGCGGAGCTAATGGAAGTGTTACCACAGCCCATGTTATCTTATCTCCCTAATAAAGCTCATTTCCCCACAGGGCACTGAAATCAGGGGCCTTAAGCACCTTTTCCAGAACAGGCTGGGCACAAACGCTATTTAAATCAGTAAAACATCCCAGGCACAGCAGACACCATGGTCTGCACTGTGCTGTGGCTCAGAGAAACAGACAAAAACCATATGCAAAGTGGCATTAAAATGCAGGTTTTTCTTAGTGGGAGCTGTGAACTCCGAAAAAAACCTGTTTGCAAATCCCAGCCCCTTCCCATGCGGTTGTGGTACGATTAGGTTTTCCTTTAGATGATGTGGAAAGGAGGGTGTCCATCATTTCTCAGTGCTGACTTTGTGAAAGGGCAGTGCTACTGGGCTGCTCAATAATTTATGTCCTTAATATCAGAGGACAGCATCTTCCAGTGGAACTTCCTATTGCTGCCACCCAGGATACAAAGCAGCCTTCCAAGAGACACAGGCTGATTGCAGCAAGCCCTGAGAGCGTGCATGGAGCACACCGAGAGGTATTTGTGTTAGTGGTTTTGATGGGGATGTGATTTCTTAATTGGAACGACTTCTGAAAAAATCCTGGTACAAAACCATGGCTAAAATCAAGCAGCAGATGCTGCACCCTAAATCAAGTGGCAGATGCAGCCGGGTGGCTTTCTGCTCATCTAAAGGCAGGAGAAGAAATAGTGCAAGATCTGCTTGGTGCTGCAGAGGGGAGGATTTCACTGCTGCTGAGGGAAGTGTGCAGCTATCTCTGCACCCCAGGAAAGCTGGGATGGCCCGGAGGCTGGGGCAGGCAATCTGTCCAAAGGACAGCATCGGGGGTGCCAGGGAGCACCACCAGCTTGCCAAAATTAGGACCTGACTTCCCATCCTATTGATTTCTGTGCACTAGATAGTCAGAGAAGGGAGATTTTTAAGCAAATGGTTAGAAATGTAGTAGTTCAGCCTCCTGCTAAGCTGGTTTTCACCCATTGCAATGCTCTTCTTCCACCTCTGGCAGGCAAACGGCTCCAGTGCCCATATCCATACCTTGTAAGACAAATAAGGTGAAGTCCTGGGAGCAGCAGATACTGATGCCTGTACTGGACCAGGTTCCATGTGTTTTCCTGGCAGCAATCTGGTCATCTGCCCAAGACTCTGCCCCGGTTCCTTCCGCTCCTGAGAGTATAAAACTCCTGGGGCTTTTCGGGTGGAGCTGTAAGAGCAAGGTCAGCCACATCAGGACTGCACCCTGCCCTGCTGACATCCCTGAAATTTGTGAGGATGCCACTATACCAACAGAAGCAGTTGTTCCTTCGAAAAATTATGAAACATGAGTGAGCAACTTAGGAAATGCTCTTGCTGCTAGAAACTGAGAAAG
>NW_010337270.1:264-9478 GCF_000700745.2 Antrostomus carolinensis | reverse complement strand
CCTAAATATTTACCCCTGGCAGGGTCAGCAGGCAGGAGTGGAGGGGTCTCTGCTGCTGTGGGCAGCTTGATAACAGCTGGCAAAGTGTCGTGTAGCTGTAAATCCTACAAGAGATGTCTTTGTCCTAAGGGGTGATTTGAAACCATCTCCTAATGCAAGTCAAAGGAGAAGCTCCTGTTACTCCTCTTGTTCCCGAAGTCCATGAAATGAGCCTGATGCTTCTCTCTCATCCCAAAGCTGCACCAGTTGTTGCTTTCTTGGTACATTTCAGGTGCCCAATGATTAAAATTGTATTTATTGTGTTTATTTTGCCTTTACATGGACTTGAGAAGGACACCAAGCCAGAGAACAGTCCTTAGGCAAGGACACGATTGCCAAGGCAGAGACGGGTGACCATTTAGCTTGTGCAGTGAGATCAGTGAGGTGCTTTGTCCCCCCATCCACCCAGGAAATGAAGAACAGGGGAATGCAACCATTCCCTAAGAGTAACCAGAAAACAGATGCAAAGTGGATCTGCATGGAAACCCCCTGGGTGAAGTGAAATGTGTATCAATGTGGCACGTAGCCCGTCTTTAACAGGGGATCCCTCTATTTTTAATGCCCTGTGCTGCAGCTGGGCATTAAAACGCCAGAACGTTTCTTGGCTGCCAGGGATGGAACTGGCTGGGGCTGGGCCGAAGCACAACGCCGTGCTGGGAGCTGTGGAGCTTAACCAACCCGCTCAGCATTTTTGCTTGCCTCGATCCACACACCACACGGGCTTACAATGCTCTTATTGTACAGGAAACAAAGCTCTTGTGCTTGAACGTAGCAGCTACAGTACCATGGTCTTGCCTTAACTGGAGGTTTCTGAAGTGATTGAAGTCCTCCCTGTCTCTGGTGATAAATAGTTCTCAGGGTGAAGAGAAATCTTCCTCTTTTTTTTTTTTCTTTTTTTTTTTTTTTGTCCTTCTGCTTAATTTGCAGCCAGAAAAAATAAAATATAAAAAAAAAAGAAAAAAAAAAAAGAGGTGTTTGCATGCAGGGCCCAGTTATCAACATCTGGTTTGGGGTAACAGCTCTAGTGGTATTTCCAGCATTAAAGCAGTTGCAATTTTTCCAGGTTTTCAGAGATGTACTTGGCTGTTGGTCCTGTCCCCATCCCCAGCTGCATCAGAGACCCTCCCTGCCTGCCTGCCTGCCCAGCTTCTCCAGGGAGCTGGAGCAGCCTTGGGTGGCAGATTTGACAGCCCTCAGTCAACACAGACCCACACAGCTCAGCCCCATGCATCAGCCGTGGCTTTCCAGCCTACAGGAGGAATTTTGCTGCCTTATATTGCTGCTCAAAAATACCTCGGCCACTGCTGTGTCTCATCAGTGCAGGGCTCAGGATGTGCAGCCCTCTTCTGTGTGGGGTCATTAATTCACTCCCATCAGTGAAGCACTTGGAAGATAAGATGTGCTACATGAGTGCTAAGGACTACTGGGTTTATGTCTGTTGCCTTCAGGTCCCTGGGTTAGAAGAGCTGGAGCTGAAGGGACCCCACGCTCTGCTTGCAGCACGGGCAACCCTTTTCAAAGATTTGGAAAGGGTTTGCATGCAAGTTCTTCTCAAAACCCTCAAATCAGGCTGCTAGCCAGGGTTTCAGCCCTGCTCAGAGGGAGCGCATGATGCACAGCACCTGGCAGGATCAGGCCCTGCTTATCTCCTTCCCCCTCCCCAGCTCTGCTTGAGCAATAACCTACTTTCTTGCTGTGCGGAAAGAACATCTTGGATTACGTTGCTGCCAATGAAAGGTTTCGGTCACGGTATCAGATGAGCTGCAGGTAAGCAGCGGGCTTAATGTCAGCTTTTTTGGCAGCTTCTTTATTCCCTCTCCGCTTTGCACAAACAAGCCATCTTTGTGTGGAAGTTCATTTTCCTTTTTAGCCGCAGCATTTGTCAACACGGCTTCCCAATAATCCTCTCCGCACAGATAAAGGCGAGCCGGCAGCCACACCGGATCCCTTGTCTCGAGGCTGAAAACCAACCTGCTGCCCACTCCAAAACCAGCAGCTGCTTCATTAAAGGACTCTCCCCTCTCTCACAGACCCCTGCCACCGAGAAGGGCAGAAGCTGTGCCCTTGTAACAGATCCTGAATCCCAGGGTGACACTCAATTGGCCTTAACTCTGTCCTAATCAGCCCTGTGCAATTAAGGTGCAGGCATCAAAACCCCGGGCCCCAGAGGGTATGGGATGGTGTAGGGCCTTTTTGCCCTCATTAGGAAAATTGGGAAAATCATCCACCAAACTCCAGCCCAGGATATTTTAAGAGAAACTTCAAATCACTTTGGCTGCCTCAGTCCTTTACACATTCATTCTCTTTTTGGCCTCTCAAGGCTTTCAGACCAACATATCTAAACACTGTACCACTTTATATTAAAAAATAACCACAAAACCCTTCAGATCAAAGCCTGGCATAGGCCAGGATCCTGCCAAGGATCCACACTGCCCCCAGTTTAGCCAGCAAAGGCAGGAGAAGGGTCTGGCCGTGCCAGGCAGAGCAGCACCCACCTTCGCAGCCCCACCCCCAGCTGCTTCCCTCGAGTGCCTCAAGCCTCCTGGTTTGGAAGATTTTAACTTGCAGCCTCATTAACTGCTTAATTTCTGCTAATTTGCACTATCCCACCCCCAGCAACATCACAAAACTTTCCAGCAATGTGAAGGCGGCATGAGCTGAAATGCCTTTGCTGCTGAGCTAAATAGCATCAGGGTTCATTTTACTGCTTGGAAATCTTGAAGGAATCAAGCAGATCAATGAATAATCCATTTTAAAAATTCTTAGCAGAGGTGCTGGGCAGCTGGATACAACCCTGGCTTAAATTTATACATCAAGTGACCACCCCTGATGAAAAACAAAATTAAATTGCCCTGCACAGTGCAAGCTGGGTGCCGTGTGGCTTGAATCCTGGTAAGCAGCCACTTCATGCGGGAGCAGCTCTGTCCATACTCCCTTGCGCCTGCACAGAAACGGTGTATGGCTTTAGACAATCTGCACTGGCAGCAATTTTCTTTTCCAGCTTATGGCTTTTAAACCTCAGCAGTGCTAAAATGTGCCACGAGCTCACAGAGGACACGTGCAGCCCGTGGGGTGAACCGCAGCCTGAACAGCTCTCCAAACAGCTGGGGCTCTGTGTCCTTCTCGTAATAAATTCCTCCCGGATGGTGTTTCAGAGGATTGCTGGGATTTGAGGAGAGAGGAGGCTGGCTGGAAGTGAGACAGGCTCCAGGTTTATCCTTGAAAGCCCCCGTGCTGCAGAGCCTGGGGCTGTGTTTGGCAACGTGCCCCAGGGGAGATGTCGGTGGATGCTGAAGGCTGCCTCGTGCTGTACCCACTCACCAATCCTCTTGCCAGCCAGCTAAATTGGAGATCAATCTCCCTATTAACAACGCATAAAGCAGGCCAGAATGTGAACACCTTCCCAGGTCAGAGGTGAAGTAAAAGCTCAAAATAACTAAGATAAATCCTTCCTGTGCTCCTGGTTAGAAAGTGGCTGTGTTGGAGCTTTCCCATAAATGTGCCTGGCCCACCTGATGGGAGAGCAGGGTGCTGAGCAAGGCTATGCTACGCTGCAGTTTTCAGCATGAAAACACCAAAAATCAGGTCAAAAATAACCTCATCCCAATGTCAGCGGCAGAGCTGAGGGGAACCAGAAGTCCTGAGCTGCTTCGAAGTCGCATTAAATAATCGAGGAGAGAAATGAATAAATTAGCTCAGCATCTATTTAGGTCAGCCCTCTCCGTTTCTCCCAGCCACCTCCGTGTGCCTCCTCCCCACAGCGACCAGCTTCTCCGCACACGCTGTGCCTGCGGATCTGCTCGCTCCTTCCAAACAGCCAGCTCTCGGGAAGTGTGGGTTGAGCAGGTGTCACATTGGCTGCACACAGTCACCCCGGCCTTGGGAAGTGGCATGCAAGCTTCCTTTTCCATTACCAGGGCAAAAATATTCTGGAAAATCCCATTAAAGCAATAAGTGTGGTCTGAGCACACACGGCTGCTCCCTTCCTGGTGTCATCCCCTACACTCAGCCCTGCACGGAGCCGCAGTGTCCAGCTCAACGGGCTTGCAGCTGCCCAGGAGCCACATCTCCGTGCTCTGCCTACTCATCTGCTGCCAGCCTGGCACAGCCTCTGGGCAGCTGTTTTCCACTCCATTTCCAGCCACGGCAGCACCTCCACCTTTGCCCACCATCCTTCCCCACCTTGGAGGTGTCCCAGGCTCAGTTTTGTGATTGTGGTGGTCCTTTGTTGATTTGGGGACATCCAGCCAGATGGACTAGGCTGATCAACACAGAGGGGAGTCGGATTTTAAACCCCTAAGCTCCCCTCATATCATTCAAATGGCTGCAGAAAAATGCAACTACCATGCAGTCCTGTATATGTATCTTTATTTACACATTTCCCAAGCCTGAAAAGCCCTCTTTGATGTCCAGAACATCTCATAATTTCCAGATACAGCAAGCTGGATAAACACTCACTAAGAAGGAATTTATCTGCATCAAGGGCTGCTCCATTTCAGCTCAGCTCCTGCATTGCCAAAACTTAAAGGAAATACAATTGAGTTGGTCCTCTCCAACCCTGCAGGTAGCTGGAGAAGGTCTCCCAGCCAGAAGAAGCATCCAGGGTGTAGACAATGGAAAATGAGATGTTACTAAGTTTGGCCAGGCTTAGCTGGCTCCTCGCAGGTCCCAGCCTATGAGTCACCGGTACGTGGGCCACCAGCACAGCCTCCCCTCTGGAGGAAGGAGTAGAGGTGGAAAAATAACAAGAGGAAACCAGTTGTTAGTAGTGCCAGCTCTGGGCAGAGTGGGAGGAGGTGTCAGGCCTGGAGAGAAAGGTCAGGGCTGCATTGCAGGCTGCTGCCTGATTTTTCCTCCTGCCTTCATGGTGGGAAGCTGCTTATAGGAACGTGCTCACAGAGGATGTGCAGAGGGTCTGGGCTGATCTGAGGGATGGTCTCTATGGGGGAACAAAAGCCTCTGAGGGCAGCCAGGAGTGACAGAGCTGCTGTAACTTGTCCTTCTGGTGGTGGTCCCTGCTCACCTCTCTTCTCTGGTTGCTCCTCTGATTTCTGCCAGACTAAGCTTGATTACCCCTGTTGAAAGCAACTTTTAGCCCAGTGCAAACACTGTAAAAGAACATATGCTTTGAGATGTACTTGGAACAAACAGGTCCACCTCCCCACTGTGGCTAAACACCAGTGCAAAGCCTTTGTTCCCCAGTCCCTGCCCCGTTGTAGCACTGATGCCCACCCACAGCCAACCCAGGCTCTGCTCTTGCTCTTTGCGCTGACCCTTGGGGAGAGCAGTGTTGGGGGGATCCAGACGCGCTCCATGGTGAGCCAGGGAGCCTTATTCCTTGTCCGAAGCCAATGCAATGGAAATATTCCCGAGGAAAACAAAAGATTGCATCTCACTATCTTCCTCCAGTGCCCCAACTCTCCTAACTGGTGCTAACTGGAGCCCAGGCTCTGCTCTTGCTCTTTGCGCTGACCCTTGGGGAGAGCAGTGTTGGGGGGATCCAGACGCGCTCCATGGTGAGCCAGGGAGCCTTATTCCTTGTCCGAAGCCAATGCAATGGAAATATTCCCGAGGAAAACAAAAGATTGCATCTCACTATCTTCCTCCAGTGCCCCAACTCTCCTAACTGGTGCTACCTGGAGCACACCCAGTGGCATGCACAAGCCTCGACTGCTGTTCCTTCCCATGTCCCTGCCATCAGCCCAGGACCACTTGCAGGACTGCACCATGCCAGCTCCCCATCCTGTCATGGCTGTGGATCAGCACTTCTGCTCCCCTTTGCATTGCGGGAGCCCCTTCTCTCTTGAACCCTCCAGTATGACACCTGCCACTGGTTGCTTTTTCTTACCTCTCATTGCGAATACCCAGAGCCAGCTGTCTCCCCACCAGCAGGCCAGCATTTTCTTTAAGTGAAACAGTATTTCTTCATGTCTTTAAGAAAATTATAACTGATGTCAGGGCAAAAAAAGCCACAGTCATGTAGGATGTCACGTCAAAGGGGGAACTGCTGCTTGTCTTGCTGTTTGTTCCTCCCTGGAGATGTCCCTTCTCCCTGAGTGGGACCAGTGCTCGAATTTCGAGCGGAGACCGATATCTGTTGTGTTCAGGCTCCCTCTAGTGCCTCCATGTCCTGCTGTCCCTGCTTCTCCAGGTGGCTTCTCTGGAGGCGTATTGGCCATTTGTCCCTGGGGACTGTCCATCATCCCCAGTCTCCACCAGCATCACTACCTCGAGCTTACAGCACAGCCAAGCCCTGTTTGCCCACAAGCTGGGAACAGCCCTAAAGCTGCCCAAAAGCCACCACATCCCACCAATGTAGGGACCTTTCAGAGACCTGCCAGGTGGATCAGCCCTGCCTTTGCTCACTAGGGGAAAGGAAGGCAATGAAGGTGCCCGTACCCCACAAGGTGTTCTCCCTGATGCAGGTGCAACCCTGCACACTGCAGCTCCACTTCAATGGTGCCTGCAGAGAGCCATGGGGGAAGGGTGACGGGTGGCGTGTGCCTGAGCTGCTCTGGAGTGGGCACCTTCTTCATGAGCCAGCTAGGACAGCTAAAATGATTGCTGTGCTCTCCCTGTGGCCTAATACCTCTCCTAGAGAGAGCAGCTTTAAGGGCACCCCATAGTCCATGTCAAGCAAAGTCAGCTGAGCTCCTTCTAATCAACACCTGATTGATTAGATAATGAGTTATCACTGATGTTGTCCAGTGTGGAGGACACCGTGTAGCAGAGGCTGTCTGTGTACTGGGGCACTGGTGAGCTATGCTGTCATGCTGCATCCAGCATCCCACATGAACACAGCCCTGGCTCCTTTTCTTCCCACAAAAATGGGGAGGAAATTCCCCAATATCTTTCAAGCACTTCTCATAAAATTCAGCCTGGCTCAGCTCTGGCATCGGCACCGTGCTGAAGAACCAACAGCCCTGCAGACACTTCTATTTTAGAAAGCACCGTGCAGCAGGGGGAGGCAACCTTATTTTCTCACTTAACAAGGTGTTCTTTGGAGTAACCCTGAAACGAGGCCGTTACTGTGAGTACAACAGCACGCTCAGCCGGGCACCTCGGCAGGGCGGCTGCTGCACTGGGTGAGCAGAGATACAGAGCAAGGAGGAACGCAGGGTCCCACAGCTCTTCCTGGTCTCAACAGGACGGCTGCAGGCCACTCGTGTTCCCAGCTGCTGAAAGAACCTGCCAAATGGCTTCCCCAAGTCATCCTCAGAAGAAATGAATTGGAGCAACGGTCCCCAGCCATCAGTGGCCTGTGAGCAAGGAGTGTGCAAGGGAGGTGCCCTGGGCACCCCGTGCTTCGTTCACCTGTCAGCGTGGGCTGAGGCAGCTGTCGGAGCTCGCTGGGAGTCTTTCACAGGTGCTGCTGGGGCCACATGAGACAAGCAGTCAGAGAGGTGGGGATTAGAGAAGCTGAGCCTAATGCCCGGGTGATATACAACACCTGTAAGCCAAATTATTAAAATAAAACTGTGGAAGTGCATTCAGTTTATGGGGTTGAGTGTAATATATTCTGCAAACCAATACAGAATATCAGGTTAAAAGGTTGATCCAAGGCAGGATCAAGACCCGTGTACACCATTAGGTGATCAAGACCCCTTGAATTTCTCCTGCTCTCTGATGAGCTGTGATGTCTTAAATTATGGTGTTACCGAGAACAGTTGGGCAGTTCGAAACCTTCAATCATACTTCTAGTGATTACAGACTTAATTAGTGCATGTTAGCCCAAGTGTCATCTATTAAAGGAGCTGTGCTCGTTAAATAGGATGGTAATTACTCAAGCTGCAAAACAATTATGAAAAAACATAGGTTAAAATAAAAATCTCACAGTGCCTTTGACATCTGCGTTATCTCAGTCAACGTCCTTGCATCACACATTTTTAGGCTGACTGATCTCTGTTGGGTTTGTGATGCCACACTGAAGCAGATTCCTATAATGTTGCCTCCTCCCTCCCTGTGAGCTGACATTTGCACTTGGCTAATGAATTACTTCAACTCCACCTTGTAGCAATGCCAGTGACTTGGAGAAGCTTGGTGTCTGGGCCAAGTGCTCCATGGATGTAAATCAGAAAAACATCACTAATTCTGGGGAAACACTGCAATTCACCCCAAAAGGGATATGGGCAGGGTTTTGTTGACACCCGATACAATATTTTGGAGGTGTTCTGATACTACATATTCTGATATGTACATTTAAGGAAGATGTTATGTGTGAGAAACTTCTCCCAGCATGTCCCGGGTCTTGCTGGAAATAAGAGAAATTCTGAAATTAAATTGCATTAGCTTTCTTTTTCCTGCATATTTTCATTCCTGTTTCATCAGCGATACCCATCTATCAAGGATAATCTGTTTTTCCCCATTTTTTTAATAGGAAGAGCTTATTCGCAGGTATCTGAACTCGAGGCAGAGTATCTAATTGCTGTGCAAGCAATCAGTCACTGAAAAAAATTATTGCCGTGTACTGGTCCAGAGGCTTTGGTTTCTGGGCTATTTTTTCCAATCCAAGTTATTTTAGGCAATTCACTCACGCCTCTCATCTTAAAATAAAGGCAATGCCACAAAAACATGGCAGTATTTTTCCATTCTACCACCACACAGAAAAGCCTGGGCCTTTTTTGCTCATTTTTCAAAGCTTTGCATTTGAAAGCATAAGCAATGCTGGACCGAAATGCTGCAGTTCACACACAGATACAACCCAACGGGCCTGGGCGAGCTCGGCCTTTGGTTCTCCTTTTTCTTTTCACACTTTCCCTTGGGAGATCCCTCAATCTATAACCACAAATGTCTCCCTGCGGCGTCACCGCCGGCAGTCCCTCAGCCAGCGCTCGGGCTCCCTGATGGTCGTATCACAAATCTTCCTGCATTTGGGGCAGCGGGAGCTACCGTGGGACTGGATCCACATCCCTCCAGCCAGGCTGCCTGTGCCAACAACGCCTGGTCTTGCTGCTGTCAAAGGAAAACGGCCTTCATACTCTGGTTTGGTCAGCACTTTTGCAAAGCAGCTGGACCACAGATAGACACGTCTTCATGTGCCCATCTTAGTCATCATTTTAGTGTCTTACAGATACTAAAGTATCTAAGCCTTGGTCTGTATATTTTCCAGGAGTAAGACTTTAAGCTCACCGAACACGGCCGGACACAGCATGAACTCCCGGTGCTGTTCTGTGCC
>NW_010337270.1:0-236 GCF_000700745.2 Antrostomus carolinensis | reverse complement strand
GATGGCCGCTGGCCCCGGGAGGCAGCAGGTTCTCGGGGTCACCTGTGGTGGTACCACGAAAGCTGCTAATTGCCAGGGTTGGGAAGCTGACAGAGCTCTCGACAGCCTTTCTGAAAGGGCCTGTCTTCCACACAAATAAAAATGCATCTGCTGAGGAGAAAATGGCCTCTGTGGGGCTTTACTGCCCAGACGTGGCACACACAGCTGAGCATGCAGATAAATTGTGTCTGAATTCA
>NW_010337269.1:0-7085 GCF_000700745.2 Antrostomus carolinensis | reverse complement strand
CAACCCAAACCATTCTATGATTCTATACTGTATTTAGTGAGTCCTTTTCTGTGGTGTACCATGGGAGGCTATAGCTGTCTGAGGAACGCAACTTAATAAAAAGAGGAAGATAATAAGTACTGCAGAACCATTTCCAAATCAGCACTCTCTGTCTTTTGAATGAGATTTGGAAGTTTCAGATGTTCTGTTTTTCATCAACAAATTGCTATGTTCTCCCAAAACATACATTTCTAATGAAGCTTTCAACTTAGTCAAAAACCTAGTAGTCCTTTTCCTTTTTGTTAGTGGAAACACATTATTGTTTTATATTTGGCTCTTGAGAAGCAGTGCGAGTTCCAGGGTTTTGCTACAGCAGCTCCAACACTCCCAGAGCCACCTCTGAATGTGGGATGTCCCATCTGGTCTGGAAGCGGAAAAGCTTATGTGATCGCCCTCTCTTGCAGTCTGTCTGGTGCTAAGGCATTTGCTCAGATGATCCAACTGTTGCTGCACTCCACTCCTGATGATTCACTGTTAGGTAGATCTTAACCACATCTTCCACAATCAGGAAAAGCATTGTATTATGTATTACCACTTCGTAACCTCAGTGAGCACAAAGTACGTGTAGTAGTGAAGAAAAAAGGAGGAACTTCATCCTCCAGCTTAGCATTTGGTCTTGGTATAATGGGTCAAAAAAAAATATTCAGCAACAATATGTGTATTATGCATGGTGACTCAGAGTCTGCTGACTGACAACTGCAGTGAGGCTTCCTTTGACTCTCTGCTGGGCATGACAGATGACAGCTGAATGTCAAGTTTAACATCCAAAAGATAGAGACAGAAATGGAATTGCCTCAATACCAGTCATTTCTTCACATCAGAAGCTTAACAGTTCGGTTTCTGTAAGGGACAATAAATCTATCAATCAGTTCACGTAATGCCCTTACGCGTTTGTTAGAGGTCGAACACATTGTAACTTTGGGAAGGCTGTGAGTGTTCCACAATTCCCAGTTGCATTGAAAAAGTCACCTAATATTTTGCTACAGAAATGTCTATCAGCTAAGGTGGCAACACTGTATTTACTTGGATCAATGAAAAATAAAGACCATATGCATATTCACTGTCCTTGAGATTTAAAATAATGAAGCCTTACTTCATTAAATGAATCGCAAAAATTACATATAGTTCCTAAACCAGGAACTCATATCAATTCAAATTTAAACTTAAGTGAGACTGTATGATAGAGGCAGTCCCATCCCATGTGGAAAACATTAAAGGCCTTGCTTAGAGCCTGAAAACGGTATTTTAGTTAAAATGTTTTTTCTTACATAGAAAACTCTTTCTATAATTTTTCCATTCAACCGTCATCAAAACATCTCTTCATTATTCCCATACAGGTAGGAAAGAAAACACCAGCCCAACACAGATGCAACACGTTAAGCGTACATAAAAAGAAGTAACATAATTTGTATGATTCCTCTTCAGAACAGAAGTTTTAAACAAGAGCCTATAATTCTGTACAGACAAAAATCAGACATCCAAATTCTTATTTTTAATTTTATGTATAGAACAGGTTGTAATTTTTTTTCTTCCTTATGTCCCTGTAAATGGTATGAAAGTCATTTAAAAAACCAGCAAAACTTACAGTGATGATATGTGGTAGAAGGAAAAATAAATTCACCACCACTATTTCATCTGCACAATGGTAAATTGTAGCAGAATGTTGAATGTGATCTGCATTCATTCAGGACAGTAAGTCAGAATTACAGATTTAAGAGAAAACAAGGCTGGTTAGAAAACAAGCTGATTGGAGTATTTCTTCTGCAAGTTACTTTGTGAATGATATAAGCATTGTCTAAAGGAAAAAAAAAAAAAAAGCAAGGTATAAAATTCTTCCAAGAGCTCTAAGAAGTACCTGCTACACAGACAATGAGTACAGGACACAACAGCAACAAAAAAGAGAGAAGCCACCTCTTCTACAACCCCATAAGCTTGTTTCTGCTGTATGCAAAGTGATGCTGGTGTGTGAAAAAACAAAACAAAACAAAACAAAAAAAAAAAAAACAAAAAAAACCAAAAAACCCCCAAAAAAACAAAAATAAAAAAAAAACCCAAAAACAAACAGAAGTTACTGAGGCTTATTGTCTAAAGTGAAGAAAGAACCAGTAAGAACAGAAAGAGGTTCCCCTACAGCAAAAAGCTGATTCTTTCAGCCATCAAGTGGAATATCATCATTCCATTATATGTGGGTAATAAAACCATTTGCTTTGAGCATAAGAAGTGATTTATGATAAAGCTGGCTTCAAAAACATTTAGGTTTTTATACATATTTTATACATGTGCCAGTACAGATGAGGGAAGGAAAACACGAAATTAGTATCAATATTCCCACAAAATTTTAACAACATACAATAATTAAAAAAAAAACCAACCTAGTTCAACTAATATTTGTGCTTTAGCTCTGTTAAGGATGAAAAATGAGGTACTTTAAACAGTAATGGACCCAACTGTTCTTAACATCCTTTCCCCCATAGAGGCAAAACACAAAGAAGTCTTGCCAGGAAACTTTTTTAATATGTGATTTTTCCAACCTTACTTTGTGTATATAAACGATATTTGAGTAGCTGCCTGCAGCAAAAAGTTCAATTTATCCCAACACTGTTGCCACATTGTTTGTGGTCAAAGTACACACACTGTTCTCTTCATATCTGCATTAACCACAGTTACCTTTTTGAGGGACCCTGGCAGAGAACCACTACAACTGTGCTAACATGAGGAAGACCACGGGGACTGAAGACTTCATGAACACACTTGCCCACCTTCGCAGAGCCTGGCTCTACCTACTCTCTCTGCATGAGCTGGGCATGACAGCTGGGAGGAGGAGGAGAAGGAGTAACAGAGCAGGCATCACCACAGACCCAGCACTGCAGACCATCAGGACAGGATTAAATGAAATCCCTATCCTTACTAAGGATACCACTAGTACTACCAAGGTTTGGTATGTCAGTTTCCTTAACTGCTCAGTCAGGGAAAAGTTTTGTTTATTCCAAAAAGGACCTACTAAATACTTACTACACTTTGAATCACAGGAACAGCTGCCAATGAGATGACTTTTAGAAATTAATTCTGTCCATAATGCAATCTAAATCTGAGAGAGAGTAAAACCAAAGTCATTTAATCTAAATTTCATAATGAGAAAAAAGTAAGTGTGAAACAACATGTACTGGGCTGTAGCATCCTCTTCCTACAGGTAATTGACACATCTCACCATCATAATGGTTCACGTAGTGGAAGAAACTGTTTCTTTTAATTAGTGATTCCTACTAAAACATTTCTGTGAATGAGACAAAAGATAAAAACACTAAGAAAACAGGATTTGGCAAACTTACTTTGAAAACAGAGGGGCCTATGCTGTAGAGAGAGGATCTGAAATTAGCAGCAAAAGGAAAAAAGGCAAACTCCTGACAGAGACTGCACTTTCCCTCAAACCAGTGCAACCATGCAGCAATTTAGCCAAATTACAAGTTAATTAAAAAGCAAAGTACATGCTAAAAGGATATACTGTTTAGCTCCAAAGTGAAAAGAGGGCTCCTCTGTGAGAGATGCTCCATGCTGAAGCGGCTGAAGCAGCAGAACTGACAACCTATCCCTCCAGCTTTCCAAGCCACTTGTGTTGAGAAGTCTCCTTCCATCAGCATTAAAAATTCCTGACATTAAACTAGACTTAGTGCCTCTGATATCTGCTTTGGAGCTGCATAAACTATACAACACTTCAACAGGATGAAACTGATCCTAATTAAGAAGAGAATTTAAGATTTTTGTAGACCTCAAAGCTGTGGATCAGCAAAAGACCAAGAAGAAAACTCATGCAGAAGACTACAGCTGACCTCAACAGATTTCTCTGCCCTTCCTCCAAGGAGGCAAGTTTGCTCTTCTGGCATTGCCAGAGCTTGTGAGCTCTCAAATAAGGTTACATTGAGGGAATGATTTCACCAAGAAAGATCTTGGTGTTAATACATGCAAAGAAGCAGCTGCTGCCGATTTCTGTGCTGAAAGGTCTCTTCCTTAGCATTTGAGAACAAACAGAACAGTTTTCTTCACTGCAAAGGAAAAGGAAGACAGCAACTTTATGTCAGAGGGACTCCCTGGCTCACAAGTCATGCTTGTTTATGTACCCTTTAAAATCTGCTCTGATTTACTCTGTACAGAAAGGTATATAATCTGCATTTCAGATTTCATATCCTGCCTCTGTTATAAAGCCTCTGGAATAACCCACCCAAACAAACTGTCCTCTCCTAAATATGCTCTTTAAAGATTATTTCAAGTTTTTTTACTAATGTTTTTCTTTAAAACAAAAAAGGGAGGGGAAAAAAAAGCCAACAGCCTGTGAGAGGCTTTTATGAAATGTAATTCCACAAGCCCTGCTGTGCTGGCTCATTTGAATTCCAGGTATGCACTACACAGGGCTTTTTTTGGAAATGCTGGCTTATCAGAAAAGCAATGCTGCTTTTGGATCATCAAGCTGCCTTTATGGTGGTTTTGAAGACCATAAAAGGCTCAGCTAACACACACGAACTCCTAACAAGTGTTACAGTGTACAATCTCATTGGCACTACAACATTGCATGAGGATATTCAGGAGCTTAAAGCCGCCATTCAGCTGGAGAGCTCATCTAAATAATTAGCAGACCAAATTTATGCATCTCCCTATGAATGACAATGTTTCCTCACTATACTATCATTTAACTACAACTGTTTGAACAAACCAGCATACCTGGGATCACATCCATTCCCAATAAGCATCGTCACCCTATCAGGACCTGACCCAATGGTTTTCATAGAAACCAACCCACATTTTCCCAGAGCAAAACCCCACTTTGAAGCAGTGAAGCACATTGTACTTCTCAGATACTGGAAACCCTCTGTCTCTGGCCTGGTGCCCAGTCACAACGCTTCAGAGGAATGAGTGTGCTTCGTTATGACACCACACCAGGACTTGACATTCCTTATGCACAAGGAACAGCATACGCACAGCACAATAGAAGCTCATGACATGTGATGCTTACGTGACAGAAATAAATTTGCAGTAGAGAGGAAAGCTGTTGCACGAAGGCAGGGAAAATATAATAGCTGGGCTAACTGAGCTGCTGAGCTCACTGTCTGGGGGAAAAAAAAAAAATCACAAAAATTCTTTTTCTTACCTAAACATCCTGGTGAGATAACATATACTGCAATCTATACGTTAAGCCTGGTGCTTGGCATCACAGAACAGCATGATACTAGAATCTGATCAGATCATCCAGAAGTTTGTCACCTCCTTATTTTGCCAACTAATGTCTTGATCTTGTAATAATCTCAATTTTGAACAGACTCATGCAGCCACACGGAGCCCAGCGAAGCAGTGGATATTTTGTCAAGTTCTTTCAAGTGACCATTTGTTCAATTTGCAGTAGCTGAGGGCAGCCAGTCAAGCTGCCATTTGAAGAATGTGTGGGTCCAGGTGTTACAATAATCCTGAAACAGTGAGTGCATTAATAATGAGCTCAAATTGTGTTGGGTATACGTGGTGGATATAAAAGCACTCTTCCTGGATGTCTAAATATCCTGTTGCTGAATCCTACACTGAATCTTATCAGAATTCTCAAATCAAATAACTTTTTAAAATGTCTAACCTTATCACTAAAAATCCATTTAAAGTGATTCAGTTTCAAGTGTACCTCCTACAACAAACCACAGCATGATGCTTGGTGTATTCATTCCAAACAGCAGTAATTTGCTGCTAAAAAAGAAAGAGTTTTATACTTCTGACTATCCTTCTGAATCATAGGAACAGAACAAGCAAGCAGAATGAAAAACTGAAGTCTTTAAGAAGTTTAGAATTTTTTTTTTTCCTAAAAATGAGGGAAATGTCAGCCCACTTCTGATGGAGAAACACTGGCAGTCAGACATATTTTAAGTGGGGTCAAGGCAGAATCCCATGGAGATACTCATTCTCATCCAGAAGACAGTAAGATCAGTGAGGAGGCTGTGGCTGAACAGAACCCATATCCTCCACTGCAGCATAGTGAACTAGCACACCTCATTCCAGAGCACTTTGGAAGTCTTCAGTGAATTCTTCACTAGAACATCTACCCATTTTCCTGACACCTTCTTTACCCATTTCCTTGCAAATCCAGTAAGAGGGGTGGGTTCATTTCCCTGACATCATGAGGTATATGCCAAAATGTAGAGATCAGAAGTGAATTTTGAAAGAGTGCCAAATTTTGAGATACTCAAATTTTCTGATAATTGCAAACTGTGTGATTTAACCATTTATTTCTCATTTAGCAGTTGTGGCTTTAACAATCAGCTGGCAGGTAGTCCAAGACATTTCATTTTGCTTGTTTAAATGAAGGTGAAAGCAGGTGTCACTCAACTGGAAGAGGCAGCTGAACTCCCAGCTTCAGTGAACCCATTTGTTTGCTTTGACGTTGGTGAACTCACTAACTTTACCTCTGATTTCTGAGCTCTCAAAAACAGCAGGCAGGAGGGATTAGAGTGTAGTCATCTCCTGTCTATTTAAACTTTCTCTAAGCCACGTGCAGGGCAGCTGCAGAGGCAGTCCTTGCTCTCTGCAGCCTCACTTTTGGGCAAAAAGGAATTACTTCTCTGGAGATGCTGGAACTGTTCCTCTCTACTCACTGGAGAAGGGAGCTGTGAGGACTGGGCAGGATTTGGAGCTCTGCCTAGAGCTCCAATAGGAATTGAGGGGGTTTGCACTGAAACAATCAATGAAGAATCGTGATTGAATGAAGGTAAATCTTCAAAAGATTGGAGCTGCTAAACACCTGAGTACCACGGTCCACCCTTTTTCAGAAAACAAAACAAAAAAAAACAAACCAGAGGGAGAAATGGATAAATAAGTAGGATATGCAAATATAGAAAATAAAATCTGCACAGACACACAACAAAGAGCTCCAGTACCACTAGTAGTCAATAATGGTGGAAAGGAAGAGAAATAATGGAGTTACAGTTTCTTATCCACCACCTGCAATGCATTAAGGTCCACAGAAATGCAGGGCCTCAAATACTGACGACACAGAAACATAGAATGGTTTGGGTTGGAAG
>NW_010337268.1:633-21548 GCF_000700745.2 Antrostomus carolinensis | reverse complement strand
CGTTCTGTCTAGCGCAGTAACAATGGGGGATAAGGAACGGCTTCGCAGTCTTTAAATACATACTTCTGACTAGACTGACGGGGTTTAGTCTTAACTACGCCTTACAGACATAAGAACCTATGTATAGGAAGGCTGATTTTGTTATAATTACACATATGATTCAACAGATTTCATTTAAAAATATAGTCCGGGCTGTTCTCAAAGTGGTCTGCAGCTTGTTTGATAAGAAGGTAATGCCTTGTAAAATACAGTGAGAAAATCTGTTAAAGACCTGAAGCAAAGAAATACCTGGTCTGGAAAATGTTGCAGTTAATGTGTGTGGTTGTGTTTTAGTACCGAGTGAAACGCTTCAATGTCTTAGAGATGTGGACTACAGATAGGTAATTCCTGTGATTTCAAGGGGACCAGAAATTGCCCATCAGTGATATCTCAAGTCCCAAAGGAAATCTATAAAGCATGAATCTAGAAATGAATTTTAATACTTTTCTGAAGTCATTATCCTTACCGTGTTAAAAAGTGAGGGCAGCCATTTCATTGAGATGTTACAAGCACAAGCCAGCTTCAGAGTCTAGCAACACCATTCTTACCTCGTTTTAAGAGGTGGGAGTTCTTTAATTCACTCTTAAGCTATAGCTTGATGGGGGAGCAGTGATTGATTCCTGGGTTTTGAGTACTAGCAATCAAAATAACAGAACCACTGAAAGCTTGAACAAAAAAAATTGGGACTGTGCAGCTACTGTAAGCTGGCTCTACTGTAACCAATATGCATAAAGTGCACAGCTGAAGGGTCAAGACAAATTTGTCTGTGGAAGGCTGTCTTCCAATAATTCCTTAGGTGGCCCAAGATAGACACTCGAGGAACTGTTCATTGGTGGCATTAAGGATCTTTGAAGCCTGATTGCTAGAGCTGGTTCTCTTGACCAGAGCTTGAAGACTAGTCTCTTAGTATTTTTATTACTGTTCTCCATGAAAATGGGTAATGCAAAGGCCTCTAGAAGAAATTAGAGAATGAATATGCCTTTCAAGGACTCTAAAGTTCTCTGTATTTTATTTTATTGCGTAGTATAAATAACTGCACTTTTTAAAGGTTGGTATTTAGAAGTAGCAATCTAAAGATACATTTTCTTAAGCTTCACATAGTTAAAAAAAATAAATACAGCTCCTGTCAGTGTTGAGAGTACCACACCCTGGCAACAACCTGCCAAGAGACTGTTCCTGAGCACGAAGGGGCTCTGGAGGTGACAGGAGGGAAGCAATCGCAGCTTGTGTGAAGTGGTCTGCAGCACTCCAAGTCTGCGTTCAGTCCTCTTGGCTCTGTGAAGCCGAGGAGGTGGTTCTGTCCTCTTCCTCTTCGCCCCGACACGTGCTTCAGTATCGCTGTGCCCCATTCCTGCCTGAGCGCTTGCGGAAAGCTTGGCAAAAAACTGCACGCTCCTGTAATGAGAAGCATCTTTTGTTTGGGGAAAAGAAGTGAGATACCTAAGTCATTCCGCATTCTGCAGGGTTTGTTTCAGAGCAGAGGGAATGAAAGTGGTCGGGGTAAAGAAAAAGGATTTAACTTGGATTACTGAGTCTTAGTACCATGCCTCACACAGCTAGTTACTGTTACTAGTTACTGTGAGGCAGGTAAAGAGGGAATTTTTTTTCGTTTTTATTTTTTACCCCAACAAAGCAAAACTCAAAATAAAAAAAAAATATTAGGCAACAGTATAGTTGCCTTCTGAGTATGTAGATTTTTCTGCCATCACTTTCACAATCAAGTGTTTATCATTCTTAGGAAACTTTTTTAAAGGTACTTCAGTTACTCATTTCTAGGAACTGAAGTCTCATGTCCAGAAAAAGCTCCCGTTGGTACAAGCTGTAACTGCCCATCTGCCTAGCAACACAGATCATCACAAACAAACGGCTCCGGAGCACCCTGGCTCCCAATGAGTGCTGTGTCCAAATACGGTCTCTCTATTGACAGTTCAACACTCTTAGTGCAGTTCTTTTTGCCAGCATTGGAAATCTCCTTCATGACCATGACCTCTGATACAAGGTATGTTCTGGTGGACTAGGGAGGCTGTTGGCTAAAATAAAGAGGTTTGCAGATGTGGCCATCAGGGTTCCTAAATGTCTGGGCTGAGCTGATCCTAGTTACAGTGATTAGAGGTGCCCTAGCCAAAAACCAGCCTCACCTCTTCAATTCGGCTTGCCAAAATCTGATTGTTAACTGATTGTTAATGTTACTTGTCATTGTCCCTTCCGCTTTTAACCCCTTTTATCCCAAGATATTAAAAAACCAAAAAGGTTTATCAGAGTCAAATCCAACTCTTCGAGGGGAAGGTCACAAGTCATTAAGTGATCACCTCTTGTATTATTTGTTTCTGTCAAGTTACTAGTTACAGGCCTAACTAGAACCATTCGCAGGAACTGATTTCTTTTGGTTCATCCAAATTACAAATTTTCTTTACCAAGTATCCACCTTACACTGAATTATTTTGGAAGATCTCAGCAAAATCAGTTAAACAGTTCAAATTTGAGGGCAAAGGATTGAAATTTGGCCTCAGTAAGTCCTCTCATTGTCAGAAGAGTGCTGCTTCTGTCCACTTAAAAAATCCACTCCAAATCTGGACAAATGGTGAGACTGAAAATTTTAGGCTTCGTTTGGCCAATGGAAGGTCCTTCAGAAACTCGCAGCTGGGCTTTGTTTGCACCAGCCACGCGCCAGGGAGAAGATGCAGAAGCAATGAAGAGGGAAAAGGGAGTGAGGGGCTTCTCAGGGGACTATTGGCGCCCACAGACTGGAGGGGGGAAGGCAGCTTGCCTGTCACCCCCGCTAAGATACTCCTAAGAGGTGGTGTAGTGAGGCATCGTGTGTGTGGATCACTACTGTGCCATGTAGCAGAATTTGGGAGGTACTTCTGTTGCTTCCTTCAGCTTTTGGGAATTTTAGGGGCTAGTTAGATCCCAGAGTTAAAGAATCACAGGTTAGGTAATTACAGCATTAAGGTCACTCTGCAGTGTTCAGGTGCTCTCTCTGTATATGCATTTTAATGACAAAATCATATGGAATATTTCTGTCTCTTAAACTAGTTCTTTTATTCCCCCTTTTTTCCTCTTTTTTTTTCTTTTTGTTTGTTTTGTTTTAACATAGTTTTCTTTAGGAGATCTGAATTAATTTAGAAACATAGTAGCTACTTTGATACAACAGCTCTTTATTAATTAATTTATATAATTGTTACTATTGTTGGTTTATGCAGTGCTGCACTCAGGTGCAAGAATAAGATTAAATAAATAAATATATTCCGTTTATTCCTGAATTTATCACAAAGAACTAGACTAAAAGGGTACACTTTTGTTTGAATTCATCTCGGATCTAGTTCTGCTTGTGGGGTTAGCCAAACCCAAACCTGACTTTGCACTTCAGTCATTTTTCTTCAAGTTTTCCTGAGCCAGAACTGAACTCTGGTAACAGATGAACCTAAACTGAAACCAAATGGAAAAATTATATTATCTTCAGCAGAATGATACAAGTATTTCTTTTCTGGATGTAACTGATCTCATTTGGGACATAATTTTAACAAATATGTTTAAATTGTTTAGAATAATCAGCCTTCTATATTTGCCTCAACCCAGATCTGAAATTTATGCATGGGTTGGTATAGAATGATAGCTTTCATAACTTGGAATAAGCAAAATTTAGTCTGTGCAAATTGGGTAAACATCCATAGGGAAGCTGAAACGTAATTTTTTTCTGCTTTTTTAATAGTTTTGAAGTCTTTGCCTAGAGAACAGCAGTATACTTAAGGAATTCAATGGGAGAAATTGCACAGGTAATACAAAGTCACGACAACAGAAATGTAGTTGAAAGTCCACTACTTGCCACCAGATAAATATGGACTACATACTACTGACAGAGATCAGAGATGATTAATAAAACAGTAATTTCAAATATTGTTCAAGTATTGGACAATTTTTAGAGGACTACATGGTTTATATAAGCATAGGTTTGATAAACTGAAAATTGTTTTTAAAGCAGTTGAGTGGAAAGGCTATTCTTTGCTGTTAATAACACAAAGGAGTTAGCTGAAGGAGTAACTGTAACTGATACACTAAACAACAGGAAGCATATTGAAATTCATTATCTTTGTCAGAGAAATCGTACCAAATCCCAGCATTGTAACATGTAAGTGGTAGTGTTTCTGAGAGCCTCATAAATGAGGAAAATAATTAAAAAAAAATTAAAATCTCTACCACATATAGAGGCTGCATACACATTAAATCTTAGCTGTTTTCTAAAACATTTCCCATTGCACAGGAATTTATTTTTCATTAAAACTTATCCCTTAAAAGCACTGTGCATGTGTATAAACAAGAAAAGGCTACAGAAGATGGCAAAATACACCTGTTTGTTCAAATCTCAAGGTCAAGATGAAACTAAGCTGAGGAAAAATCCATACAGAAGATCTAAAGAGAGACAGATATTATGTCATGTTAAAATTGAGAGGTACAATAAAAGTAAATGCTCAAAGACTTGGTAATGAGACATAAATAGAGTAGAAGAATGAAGATGTAGATTCATTGTCTGTGTTAATTAGAGGACCATATTCAGCCACTAGAAAGTAAAAAGAACAGGGACTAGAATCTGTGTTATTGATATTTACAGAGCTTTTAGTGCTAACTTCAGAGGCAGCATGATGAGGACTCCTCTAAAGAGGGTGAGAACACTGCAAACTGATGCCTCACAGGAAATGGAGAGGTATTTAATTTTATTTGTGCCAGGTGACAAAGCAGTGCTGGAAGCAGAGGTCTTGAAAAAGCAGGAAATGGTGACAGGAAGGAAAGGAACTAAATGCAGATAATCCCATAAACTAGATAATATTGGTCAAGGAATTTCAAAGCTATTTAAGAATGAACTAACTCATTTTCCAAAAAAAATGCACAATTTTTAAAGGAATTACCTCAGAGTAGGTGTCATTGGATAGTTTAAAAATTGATTGAACTGAAAATTGCACTGACCTTTACTCCCCTCTCAAAAGAATTAGCAAATATGGAAAATAATGTTATGAGACACATAGGTGGTTACAACCAACAGTGGATAATACCAAACAAGTGATTTAGATGTTAAAAAAAATATTGAAAAAGTCTGGCTGGAAAAAACAGTGACAGGTTAGGCCTTATCCTGATTAAGAGGTACTTTAGAATCAGAAAAAAACCTACAGAAATAAATGATAATTTTTCCTAGTGCCAAGGTTGATACTGGATGTTGTGAGATTCTGTGTGATGATATGCAAGTTGATATCTTTAAAAATGTTGTGGAAAAATGAATTCTTAATGAAATAGTAAAATTTGCAGAATTTTATATCTAAGTTTTGTAGTGACATTTTTAATGACATACTTTTCTGTATGTTTGGATGGCAATATTTTAAAATGGGGTAAGGGACAATATGGAAATTATTTTTAACTTTCATAGAGACACATGTACACAGTAAAGTTATCTAATAATTTTCAAAGGCAATAAAGCACATATATGTATAAGATTCTTCTTAAAAACCATGCTAGTGTTCAGTTTTAGGTCTCTTTCAGCATTGCAGAGACAGATCCTCATCTGCTGGTTGAGCAAGACGTGGCATTGATGAAGAATGTCAGAGGAGAAAGAATCTTTTAATTGCGGAGAAGAAAATTCCTGTTGACAGGATGCAAAGGTACCTCTTCTACAAGGTAAATTCTGGCCTTTAGGTCTATTTTCTAGTATTCAAGAGAAACCTAGTTTTCACCCTCTTGCTAAAAATGGGCTACTCCAGCTTCTCAGAACATTATAAAGAAGGACACAGAAGAAGAGGAAGCCAGCATGTCTAAACAACAAGGTAACAGAGGTTATTAGAAGCAAGAAGATATCCTTTGGAAACTCTTTTGGAAAGTTGGGTTCATAAATTCTGCTACATTAGTATGATAAGGCAGATCACAACTGAGCTTGAGGAACAAGCTCAGTTTACACCAGAAGGCTGTACTGCCGTTCAGCAGATCTGGATAGCAGATGGGGAGCTGGGTGGGAGGAAACCTGATGAAGTTCAATAAGGGCAAGTGTAGGGTCCTGCAACTTGGGGAGGAATAACCCCAGGTACCAGTATAGGCTGGGGGTTGACCTGATGGAAAGCAGCTCTGCAGAGAAGGATCTGGGAGTTCTGGTGGATGACCAGTTGACCATGAGCCAGCAATGTACCCTTGTGGCCAAGAAGGCCAATGGTCTCCTGGGGTGCGTGAAGAGTGTGACCAGCAGGTCAAGGCAGGTGATTCTCCCCCTCTACTCTGCCCTGATGAGGCCGCATCTGGAGTATTGTGTCCAGTTCTGGGCTCCCCAGTTCAAGAGAGATTGGGAACTTTTATGCAGAGAGTCCAGCGGAGGCCACAAAGATGATTAAGGGGCTGGAGCATCTTTCTTACGAGGATAGACTGAGGGAGCTGGGTCTGTTCACCCTGGAGAAGAGAAGACTGAGAGGGGACCTTATTAATGTTTATAAATATCTAAAGGGTGGGTGTCAAGACAGTGTGGCCAGACTCTCTTCAGTGGTGGCCAGTGATAGGACAAGGGGCAATGGGCACAAGCTGGAACACAGGAGGTTCCACTTAAACATGAGGAAAAACTTCTTTACTGTGAGGGTGACAGAGCACTGTGACAGGCTGCCCAGAGAGGCTGTGGAGTCTCCATCTCTGCAGATGTTAAAAACCCACCTACCTGCTCTAGGTGAGCCTGCTTTGGCAGGGGGGTTGGACTAGATGATCTCCAGAGATCCCTTCCAACCCCTACCGTTCTGTGATTCATTCTGTGATTCTGTGAATGACTTGCAAGGGCACGGGGAAAAAAACCAACAATACTCCAGTCCTTTTCCGTAAGTATCAGGAACAGGAGGCTTGCCACAGAGAGGGTAGGGCCTGTAGACATCAGAGTGTAAAAGGAACACTCAGAGAAAGCAAAACCATAGGAGAACAGACTACATTAATCTTCTTGCATCTGTGTTCACAGTACAACAGCTTAGAGAAATCCATGCCAGAACATTGCATTGTGGGGAATTTAGGAGACGTATCTCAAATGTAAGTGCAAGGCAGAAAAGGTTAGAGAACAAACTGGTAAAATAAGCAAGACATTGTGGGGACCAAGTGGCCTCCATCCAGGAGTTCTCTTAGAACTCAGGTGTCAGAAAGCTGAAGTATTCACTGACAGAAGACAACACAGCTATTGTTGCATTATATCAAGTATTGCAGATCTATAATTCTTTGGTGATGTTAACATATATGTGGACAAGTGAGAAGCACCTCTGTGCAACAAGAAGCAAGAGGAATTAATAAAAAAAATGGCTAAATGACAGGAAACAGAAATAAAATAAAATAAAAAGTCAGTTTTCATAGAAGAGGGAGATCACAAGAGAGTCTGCAGGGACCTGTGCTGTGACTTGTGCTGCTTAATGTATTCATGAATGATCTGGAAAAAGAGAGTGAGCAGTGAGATATCACAGATTGCTAATGATATTAAGCTATTCAGGTAAAGGAAAGTTAGAGGACAAATTGTGGTGCAGTTAAAGGACTGACTGTGAAGAAATGAAGAAAGACCTTACAAGACTGAGTGACTGGATAATAAAACAGCAGATAAAATTTGATGTAGTTGTGTAAAGTAGTGCACATGGGAAGAAAATTATATATACAGTGATGGGCTGTAAGCTGGTTTTCCACTCACAAATGAGGTCTCTGGGTTCTGATGAGTATTTGTGTGAAAATACCAGCACAGTGTTCCCTTTTACTGAGAAAAACAAATCAAATATTTGGAATTAAGAGGAACTGGAAAAGAATTGAAAAATTATTATTGGAAAAGAGAAGAAAACGGACAACATTGTAACACATCTGCCGCAGTATCAATCCATAGCTCTCTGCGTATTGAGCCGTATGTGAAGTTCTTTTCTTCACATCTCAAAGAGGGCATAGGAGAACTGGAAATTATTCAGAAAGGGTTTGATGAAGATAACCAAAGGAAGAGAATGGTTCTGCATGAGGTATACCTACAGGCTCTTAACTTTGAAAACCTGATGACTGAGGGGAGATATGACAGAGGTCTACAAAATCACCAGTGGCAGAGAAAAGATGAAGATGGAGACACTGTTACTGTCTTTTTCCAATATGTGTACTAAGAATATTAATGAAGCTGGTAGGAAGCATGTTCAAAACAAACAAAAAAATAGTTTCTCTACCTGATTTTAAGCTGTGGAAATCGTTGCTGCAAGATACTGTCAGATACTAAAGGTTTGGGAGATAAAGCCAACCAAACAATTTAACAGAAGAAAAGTCTATTAAATACAACGGCTGTTAAATAAGAAAACATCACCCACCATCCACACTGCAGAAAGCCTCCAAACCACAGGTTACTGGCCACGGGAAGTGCTTGGGGACTACATGCTTACCTTGTTCGTAAGCTCTTCCTTAGGCATCCTCTATTGGCTGCTGCTGGAAACCAGATACCAATCTAGATGAGTTTTAAGTTCCCAGTATAGCAGTTCTTCATACAAATTCTATAGAAGATTAAGAGGCCATGAGGTTTACCGTTATGACATGATTCAGCATCATGAAAGGCTAGGAGAAGGACCAATGACTTCAGGAAGAAAAAATGTTAATCCATATAGCTGGAAAATAGTGTCAAAACCAGTTAGGCAGTGAAGTAGGTCACCCGTGTGTAAACACCTAGCACCAGCCCTCTGCAGGGAGGGCGTGCTGGTATCTGAGGGTTCTGCTGGTGATCTCTGGGACAGCTGCTAGCTGCAAAGGCATATCACTGAGCAGAAGGAGAGAATTAACAAGGAAAGAAAGAAAGAGCACATGGTGAAGAAAGGCTGCCTCCTTGGAGAAGAAAAGGCTGCCTCAAAATCCTCCTCCAAAAAGAAAGGAAAATCTCCATGAATTGCCCAAAACATTTTGTTATTTTCGGGTGGCCACTGCCATTGGGAGAAACAGAAAAGACAAGAGTTCAAATGTGGGAGGCAGTAATGCAAGAGGGAGCATGACCTTCAGACGAGAAGGAGAAAATGTAATTTCCTCCCTTTGTATTTCAATACTCGGAACTTCTCCCCTTTTAGATGTATGGTGGAGTGTGGCATAACACTACAGTGCAGCCGGAATGAAAACTTTTTTATTCAGTTGCATAAAGGTAACGTGAAAACAGACTGTATAGAAGATGCTCATCTTACCTCAGCTGCTTGTGCATTTACCAGATTATAATGCTTGCTGCACTGAACTGTACTAGCTAAGGTTGTGGTTGACTATCATTTTTTAATCTATCTTTTTCATAATTAAAAAAAATCCTTTTGCACCGGAGCTTTGTGTGCTTTGTTTCATCTCAAGAGTTAGTGGGAAACTTTCACAAAACTAGTTCTTTTTGACTTATATAACATGAAGGAAAATACATTTTCTGTTAGGCTCCAGTTGAAATGTCACACAATCGTAATGCAAAAGATGAAATTTGGCTTGTGGAGCCATTAAGGAAAGGAAAACAATCTCAAGTCTCAGGAAAATAAAATCATTATTTTGATGCTGCAGTTATTTAAAACTGACATATCTATATTGATGCAGTAAAGCCCACTATTCATTCTAGGTGATATATAGCTAAAATTGTTTATAGTGCTATATGAATATCAAGCTGCTGTAGTTCTGATAACTCTCATGACAAAGTTACCTCACCCCCTTAGCAATGGCCTTAAAGGATTGTTTTGTTCTAACTATTCATAAAGTTGTCTCCCACCACTGACGTTTCTGCTACAAGTGCTGTGCCATCCCAGAGGTGGTAGGTCCAGGCCCCTGTGTCTCTCCTGCCCATGTGGCGGGGCACTGGAAAGGTGACAGTATCTAGGAGATGAGGCAGCTAGGAAGGGCTGATGGCTCCATCCGTAGTTTGCAAGCTCTAGAACTTCAGTGTGATCTGTGTACCACAGGTATGTAAAACCTGTGCCAGACAACAAACCTTGACATTTGTCCAGGAATATGATTAATTTATGAATAGCTTTTATTTTAAGTAATATGTTTATTTTTGCTATTAACTGTAAAATTAAACATGTAAAAGAAGATGTGCTTTGGGAGTAATCAAAAATGTAAGGATCTTCTGCCAGGTCTGAAGAAGCAGTGACTTAACACCTTTTCTCTCAGAACTAACTGTGGCAAAGTCACTGACAGCACTTTGTGATATAATGGAAGCTGTTGCAGAAAGCCCTGTTTTTATAGTTTATGATACTCTCTTGGGAAAAAGAACAACAAATGCTTGGAAAACTTCCCTAATTCAGAAGTAACTTTTAAGTATTTTTTTTTCTTCTTTGGAACTCACACAGCGACACTTGTCTGTTGCCTGTAAAAAACTGTATATTGTTGTCTCTTTGTCTAAGAAGTAAATGATGCTTAGGGCCATCTGGGGTTTGGGTAAAAAATAATAACACAGAGCTGGGATATTGACTCTAATTTATTATACACTGATTTCGCTGCCCTGAAAAGCAACATGAAAAAGACAACGAAAAGTTCTTTCTTGTGAAAATCTAAGCTAAAAATATTTTTCTGCTGTTTTCAGCCTTTTAAACTTACATTTGGTTTGCAGTTGCGTATAAATTTCCCAAACTGAAATATTGCCCTTTCCAAAATAACTCCCTATTCCTTTCCCTTTAAAAAAAAAAAAAAAGTAAAGAAAAAAATCAGCCTGAAGCAACACCCAGGACAGAAAACTTCTTCCAAGTAGTTAGAGCTTGGCAAACCTATAAACAATGGAACACAAACAAACAAACAAACACACAAGGATTAGTTGGATGTTTGCCTCAGCCTGAATGTTCTGGACACACACACACACACACACACACAAAATCCTCAAACTGCCCCAAAACTTAAGGCCAGGAAGGTTTCAGCTGTTTCTCAGAATGAAGTTAGGATGAAATACATTATTTCAAATTTCTGTAAAACTCTTAGACTTTTAACTGAAAACTCAGTCCTCTAGAACCAAGTTTTAATAATCAATATTACTGTGCTGCCCTGGTGCCAGAGCGTTTTTCTGTTCCTTTCAGATTTACCCTCAATCTCATGAGTGCTCAAGGCTCTGACCACCATGCATGCAAGTACAGCGCGTCTGAGGCACCAGCTGTATTCCACATGTGTAGGATATGGCTCTGCATCACGCATACAAGAGGGTCTGCTCTCAGTGACTACATACCATGTACATAAACCAATTCTATTCGGTGTCAGGCCTATTAAACACTGACTTTGGGACCTATTTGAAACTGGGACTTGGTTGTCGCCCTGGGTCTTGAGAAGACTCAACCCTTCTTGTTATCCTCCCCAAGCAAAAGTATGAATGTCTAAAGAATCACAGCTGCCCGTGCACAGTACAAACTTTGCTAAATTCCCCGAAGTTCCTGCTTCTCCAGTTAATAGAGTAGTGGGCTAATTGAAGTTTCTTGCTCCAGTATCTGGTGGCATCTGAATTCTGGGCACCTACACCTCCAGCAGGGAGAATGTCTCTTCTGTCTCTTCAGAGAGGTTCCAGAGGAACCAAACATCTCCCCGAATGTGAGAGGACAAGGAGCAGGGTTACTGCGGGCGTGGGGATCGGTACAAATGGGGAAAAAGATCTCTGGGGTGTAGGAGATGGTAGAGTCAGAGAGTGCAGACAGGAGTTTCAGTTTCTCAGCAGAAGTGTCAGTAAGACCAGCCTTGGGCCTCAGGATTCTTTCAAAAAATACTGCTCTTGCTGTGCTTTCTTGAGTTAGTACCATCAGCCCTTGCTTTTCATCTTAGATACATCGTATGATGTAGAATTAGGACTCTGCCTAATTTAATAAAGATTGAATAACTTCCCATAGCACAACTCAAATATGACATCTGATTTCATCTAGTTGAGCATTCGATCAGGGGAGCTGGCTCTCCAATGTACTGGGAAGGTATGTGCTCTGTTCAGTGGCTACTGGCATTAACCTAGCAAGTAGTATTTAGAGTAGTTAAGTACCAGGAAGGGAGAGTTAGTAATTATAAAATAGAAGAGCTAAGCAGCACAGTGTTCTGTACTCTTGTTTCATGTAGGAAAGAAAACTGTACACTCTGTCCATTCCAGATATAAAGTACCTGTGTAAATTTGAGCACTGTTTTTTTTTTTTATTAGTCTCCCATCTATATAATTGGCCCTGTGTAATTAGTATTTTATTAAATGAATATGGTCTAGTTCTTCAGAAAATGTATTAATTCAGATTTCTAGGTGTCAAATATGGGATTTACAATTGATACTGATACACCTGGAATAAACTTAGAAAGTCAGAGCTGGTATGTTACATTAATTTTTGTATCTACTTACACTACTACAGATGCATCTTGGCTATAGCCAAGATAGGGTTGTGTTAAAAAAACAGCTTAAAAATTAACTTGTTTGGGATTTTTCCTGAAGTTAGTGGGATTTTTATATGAGCATTCACAATTTAGTTTTTAGGCACTTTGAATCTTCTACGTGCTTTTCATTTATCTTTGTTATAATTTTTAACTGGAAGTCTTCAAAATTATGTTCTGCTTGAAATTTGTCTACAGTAGTCCAATTTCAGATACCTGAGGTAATATCTTTAAAAAACTCCTCTGTCAATACATATGAAATTCAGTTGAGGCTTATAGTGAAAAGACCTGCTATGACATATAGGTTGGAAGGGTGAAAAAAAGGGTTTGAAGTAGTTTTTCAGCTTTTGTTTTTCATAACAGAGTTTTATATACCAAGAGATAAACTTTATGTGCCGTGAGCATAACTGTTATGTGCTCTGCTTATAAACTTGATGATGTGTGTACTCATAAGCATGATAGTCTGTGCATTCATAAACTTGATGGGCCCTACACATAAAAATATTAGCTATCTGGAGCTATGTTAATTTTATTCTCCAGAAGGGAAAGAATTTACGAGCAACGCACTTAACAGAGAACAGACAAGTGGTTTTGTGCAATCACTGGCACAGTGAGTTTCATGTGCAGCTGCTGCTGAATGAAATCTTTCACATCTCTAGACTTGCCACCTTTTCCCAGTCCATTCTACAATTTCAAAAATGAGAGATTTCTTGTGAATGGCAGATTTCTTGTGGAACAGTTTAAAATACTATTTATGAATTACCACCAATACAAATGCACAAAACCCAGCAACAAACGAAACAGCAGTAGAAGTCCTTTTTCTCCTCCACTCACAATCAGGTTTCATAGCACTTACACAAACAACACACCTCATCTTCAATTATGCTGCCAATGCTTGCCGGTATTCCATTATCCCCAATATAAAGCACTTTTTTCCATACATCATATAACTGTATCCATCTTCCACAATTCATACTGGTGCAGATAAAGGTGAGCTGAAGGAGGGCTATACTATTTAAATACACATAAAAGAAGTACTGTGATTGTCAGTAGTGGTGGATAAAGTCAAATGTAATTCAACATGCCTAGCATCCTGAAAGCCAAACCACCACTGTTTAAGAGCCAAAATGCAGATTTAGACATTTCTATTTAAACTAGATCTAAGATTTTATTCAGAAATGCACTCCCAACATACTGACACTGATGACACTTGACCCCAAGTTTAGGCAATCTGTAGTTATGACTTTGTTGTGTAAATATATCCCAAACAAATCCGTGTGACTGCGGGAGTTTGGGACAGCTGGAGCACATAGATTTACTCAATGTACAAAGCCTGGAACTGACCTTAGCAAAACAACATGTGACAAGACACGCTCCTGCAGAGGGAAAACCACTCATGAAGAACAACTGTCCAACTATCTATTCTGTAATGTTTATAGGCCAGTTCTTGCCTGGCAAGTGTTGCCAAAATGCCAGCATCTGGCCCAGCTCAGGATTTCCTGGTTCAAGCCGTTTTTGCTCAGGTCTTTTCACAAATGTATCTGTGCTGAATAAATGAACAATCAGACCTCCTGCCTGCAGCTGAGGAAGAAAAAGGATGTATTACCCTAGATTCTTTTTTGAGGGGCTGGACCCCTTGCAACGTTTTCTGATTTCCTGAGACCTGAAAGCCATCACTTCTCCAACCTTTTCTTTTCTTAACTCATCCTGGCAATTCAGCAGGCAGGTAATTTAATATTAGAGTCCCAGCACAAGGGACTTTGGCGTGGAAGTCACTAACACTAGGAGAGAGATAGCCCTGTAGCCTCTTCAAAAAGAATGGGGATGGAGAACTCTAAGTTCCAACAGAGTCAGGCCAGCCTAACTCATTGCAAACCACCTAGTGACCTTCTGGACTCATGCCTCCTGTTGCACCTTTAAAGGGAACTGGGGCCCGACTTAACCACAGGAGGAGCAGTCTGGCTGACACGCCAGCACCAAGTTGTTTGTATGACGTTCTTCTTCCCATGCCAGCTGCAGATGTCCACGCGTGCTTCCCCCACAGGTGCTTGTGGCATTCTGCCCTCCCCAGACTGTAACAGCCAGCCTGGGGAACCTACAGCAGGAGGACTTAAGGGATATCCTTGCACTAGCAGAAAAACCCTGCCTGACAGCCGGCGCACTATTTTAGTAGCTCGGTTCTGGCAGGACTACCCCTGTGGCACTTGACACCACAGGCGTGGTCGGCCGTACTGCTGGCACGCAGCAGTTATCATGATGAGGTGGGCAGGGGCATTTGCAGCATAAGGTCAGCACCAACCCTGCCTGCCTTGCCAGTTCCCTGGAATAGCTCATGGAGGTGAAACTGCAGGCCCCTAAAAAGCATGCCCTACAAAAAAGGAGTGCTGGCCCACATAGCAATTAGCCTACATTAGTGATGCCACAGAATGTGCTGGAGGGCCACAGCAGTGTGAATAGCCAGGGAACTGTCTGAAATAGACATTATAGGAAGGTAACGTACACACAGCTGATTTGTTTTAGGTGCATATTGGAATGAAACAAACTCTTTTTATCCTGGTTTCATAAGGCTGAGTGGACTGCCTCTTGATTGGACCCTCAGTCCATCTCTTGTAATAGTTTAACTCCTAGTAATGATCAGCCACCTCATGATCTGACAGACGTGTCTTGGGCAGAGAACTTGAATAAAATAGGTTCAAAGAAGTTCTGTGAAAATGGGTGGCTGGGTTGAGGATTGATCCTGGTTAATTAGTTAACTGTTTCTCACTTTGGGAAAAGCTGAACTGTTAATGTGTCTGTTTGGTCAGCTAACTGGCCAAGCCGCACGCATATAACTCCAAATAAGTCACAGATCACAGTCCCCTTTGCTCAACAGATAGTGCAGGGTCACATGCTGGAGCTTCAGGGTAGGTCAGTGTCTGAGGTACAAAAGGAATCTGAAAACCTGAAATAATATATTGGACTGGGAGGGGATAGAGGATCTGGTAGGAAAAAGGGATAGACAACCAAGCATCCTTGCTTCTACTGCTCGAAGAATGGTTTCTTAGTATGGTGAAATGCTGTATGTGCCAAATTTAGAGAAATGTATTTTAAAACTCCTCACAATTTATTTTTTCTTAGCTATCAGGAGGTTTTACGGTCATGCAGGCACCTAGTAGAACATCTAAGAACTTCCTTGAACAGATTTGTGAAGTCAGGATACTGCAAATACCATGTGTTGGAACTTCACAGATGATATCCTTCCAGAGGAAGCACAAGAAGCTTTCTCCTGACATAAAGAAGTTTTAATTTTAGCCAGCAAAGACATATATTCTGCAGAACAACTATAGAGTTTATATAGAAATTATATTTTGTGTCACTGGATAAGCTTCGAAAGAAGCTGCCAGTGAAGGACCTAATTTTAACAGAATTGAGGACAGTTTTGGACTCTTCCAGGAATTCCTACAGAGAAGCAGAAGCTTTACATTGAACAGGTGTAGGTTGCTTCAACTTAGCTATGTTACAATCAGCAGAAGCAAATACAAATTTTTAAAGACACATGAATTGTGTTGTACTAGTCCTTTCGGATGTCAGTGAAACTTTATGATTAAATTAATAGAATGTCTTTTTCATCTTTTCAAACCCAGGGAAACCAGATCCCTCTAGAAGTTGGAAATTGAGGATGTAGAGAAGTTCCCAGATGGGAAATACATGACATTGTAGCACTCGGTTTTCAAAAGTTTAAAGAATCACAATTCTTCAAGATGCTTGATTTTTACAGAAGACTGTTCTGCACTCCTATAGATGTATTTATCATGGAAAGTGGTTTCAGGAGGACTTCTGTGATACAACTTTAAAGTATACATTGACCCTAAAATAAGTTAAACAGCCTCTTTCCCGGAGGTTTCTTCCCCAAATAACTCCATTGTTTTGGAGAAGGACTTTTAAACTGGAGTGAGGAACTTGTCATACTTAGGAGTGTGATCTTCAACCTGCCTCTTTACAGAGTGAGAACACCAAGGCATACGTGACTCCCAGTCAAAAGAGTATCAGAGAACATTCAGGGAGCTGCACATTTTTTTTTTCATAGGAAGCCTCATCCGGCAGCAACAGCAGCAATTCCAGGACCTTCTGGTCCAGAGGCGTGCCAACCTACACAATATGCAGTACTGGCTGTCAATCCAAACCTTGTGCTATCAAAGCCGGGCTCTGATGATGACTCAAAAGCATATCTCTCTACATTCAAATAGGTTACCATGGCAACCTCTCTGGCCTAAAAAGAGATGGACCACATTAGTTACTTAGCAGCACCTTTTTGACAGGCGAAACACAAGCTGCTCACTCCAGATGATGGTTTGATTTAGAATTAAGTCTGTCTGAGAGCTGCCGTGGCGTTCTCTGAAGTGTTAATGATGTAACCCAGAGAGAAGAATTTCTTTTGGGACTTAACTTCAAATCATGGCCTAGTACCAAAGGGCTTGAGCTATATGGTGCCTGAGAAACACAACAGAACAGTTGACATAATCACATTTTTTCTATATTATGAAAAAATCCTTTCTGAACATCTTCTAAGCTGGGTTGGTTGGCCTAAGGCCACTCTTACAGAGGATGTGCAGGATGCCACGGATTATTTGAATTGCTACTGTCACAACACGTCATCTAGACTGAAACATCTATTCAAAGTACAACAACTACTAAGTCCTGAAAAGGTTGGAGTACCCATGACTGATGTGAAGGAAGCCCGGAGTTCAGATGGAAATGCACACACTCCAGAAGAAAAACTGCATGGCTATAAGGGCTTTTTAGGGCTTGGATCACAGAATGAAGACTTCCAGAACATATGGTGCACAGGCAAATGGACCCTTCTACTCAATGCAGGAAGGCTGAAAAGGGAAAAACTGGGACATATTACCCATGATCACACTCCACTATCAGGCAACTGTGTGGCTGAAAGAACAAAATGAGTATCTATAGTTTGAAGCAGCAAGAGATGGATGCAACCTGGTAAGATACGGAGCAGCTCCCATAGACTTGGGAAGTACTTAGCTCTTAGGAAAACGTCTCCATCCCCAAAATGGTAAGAGATGGTGTTACTGGTGTCATATGTAATCAGAAGGCCACAAAATTTACTACTGACATAGCTATACTGGTTTAATTCTATGACTGGAAGAACGTTGGGTTGAATAACTAAAAAGCTATTTTAAAATACCAGTTATGTGAGTAGACATTCCTCACGTTGAAGTTATAAAGTCCTGGTAATCTTCCACAGGAAGTGAGGAAGGTTTTGAAATTACCTATTGCCTGCAACATCTGGGAACCCAGGGAAGTAAACCTGGCATCACGTGCAGACTTGTAGACTATGCTTATAGTCAGAGGCAAACAAATAAACCAACAAATAAATGAGCAGAACTGGCCACTGGGCATGCCAGAAGTGCCACGTTTAGCACACCAGTAGTCCATCCTTTCATTACCATAAATTTTAAAAACAATTATAAAACAAGCAGACCTACAAGTAATTCCTTTCTAATCTTTACTGGGTAGAAGCCTCAAAGGATGAAAGTAATGTTATGTAATGTTCAGCTTTCCCCTCTGATCTCCTTAATCTATTTCTTTGATAAAAGAGTAAGTAAATCGGAACACACAAATATTTATTTATGACTTTATATTCATCTGCCCTGCTATATCCTACTGTTCTTCATTTAGATTACAAAGTGTGTGGGGTTTTTTTCCCTAATATGAATAATAATATTATCCATCAGTCTGGGAAACCCATTGTTCTTATAGCACGCTTTCTGTGGTAGTCCTGCACCTTCAGGAGCTCTTCCTAATTACTGAAGTTCCAATTACAACCATTTCTGCACTTGTCCTAAGTCTACTTTGTTAACAGCATAGATGTAATTGCACAACAAAAAGTAGGGGAAAACAGGAAGGATTAAGCTGAAAGAGGGGAGGTTTAGATTAGATATTAAGAAGAAGTTCTTCACTGTGAGGGTGGTCAGACACTGGCACAGGTTGCCCAGAGAAGCTGTGGATGCCCCTCCCTGGAAGTGTTCAAGGCCAGGTTGGATGAGGCTTTGAGCAACCTGGTCTAGTGGAAGGTGTCCCTGCTGATGGCAGGGGGCTTGGAACTGGATGATCTTTAAGGTCCCTTCCAACCCAAACCATTCTGTGATTCTATGATTCTATGATATTTCTCAGCATAACCATCCTGAAAGACAGGAGAGGCAGAATAGTCAACAAAGATTGACTGTAAGGTAAATTTCTGTCCCGTTAAGATACTGTAATTTAATGTTTTGAATGTTGTGTATCACATCACCTTGTACCTACTGAACTAAGAACACTTTTATACTGTTTTGTTGTTTCTTTTACATCTCTTCTATTACTCTAGACTGCTGTGTATTATTTTCTCTCTTAGATCTTATTTCTCCATACCGTATTCTTTCCTCCTCATTTTCGTGTTTTTGTTTCTTATTTTTTCCTCAAGTTTTCTACTTATTGTTCTTTTTGGCCCCAAATATTCAGCTTTCTGAGGGGTTAGTCTCTCAGGAGGAGAAAACCAAGTGTTTCTTAGGAGCCTGTCTACTAATTCATAAAGAAGGTATGCAAACTACTATTTTCAAGTGTGATACTGAAATACTGTCAACCTGCTCTAGGTGCTTTTTGATGAAGAGGACTCTGCCTTTCCTGTCTTGACAGTCCCTTCCTTCCTTCCTAAAGAAAAAAAAAAAAAGTAAGATATTATAACTCATTACTGTGTTGAACCAAGTAGAAGAAATTAGCAAGTATTTGGGTCCTCTTCTTCCAGATCACGAACTCTTTCCCATTGCTCCATCTTCAGTCTCTCTTACCTCAGCTACTTCTCCCCAACGCTGATCTCTCAGAGGGTAACGTCTCTTGCTGTCATATTGACCTTTGGCCAGTTGTATGGAGTTCACTAACAAAACCAGGTAAAGTGTATCTTCTACCCCTTGCTCCCACCCCACATCTATGCAATACCAACTTCTTACTTACTCCAGTACAAGCATTCATGGGATGCTTTGCACAATGGACCAGGAAGCTGACCTGCATTTAAAATCAACCCAAAACTTCTCTGGATGGAGCAAGATTTGGGCTGGGTCCCAGTTTGGAAGACCCACACTTCCCAAACGCTGGACCCAACCTTTACCCTAGCCGAATCTGCAGTGCAGAAGAGGACTCCTAGCTCCCAGTGCCGAGATAAAGCTCTGTCCTGCTCCCACCCTGTGTGATAACTTTCCAGGTGCAGCAGGATTCTGGACTCTCAGAAATCCTAAAGTCCCAGCCTGGAAGATGCTCAGATCCCTAACCCTAGCCCTAAACCTACTGGCAGCAGAGGACACAAGTCCTCCTCCTCCTCCAACACATACAGACAAGCAAGTCCATCCTGCCACCAGCTCTAATCCCAGATTCTGTGGCTGAAGCAGGATTCTGGTGGAAGTGCAGTTTACAATGGCCTTGTTCCTTAATTTTAATGATTACCAGCTTCAACCCTTTAGCTGTGGAGGACCTAGACAGAAAATGTTGTAGACCATCTGTGGTGTGTATCCATGCTTTTAATGAAATGGGCATTTAAGAGAACACTGTTGTACACAAGAACTATACAGGTTATTCATTACCAAGATAATATTAAAAAGACAAAAATATTTAGTTGTTTGTGCTGGAAAATAAAATAAAATAAAACAAAATAAAGGGCTATGACCTTTTAAAGGACATTTTATCTCAGCCCAAGTTGCCACATACCATAAGCTTGGGTATAGCCAGCAAAATAAAAGTAGAGGACTACTGAGCAAATGCACAAACTCAGGAAAATTCTGTAATATTTTTAAATGCTAACAAAAAAAAAAAAAAAATCTCAAAAAACCCCCCCAAACCTCAGCAAGTTACATGCTGTAACATACTCTAATGTAAATGCTGTAACAACTTTCTATGAGCTTTGTAGTTACCTACATTGAACAATAGAGAAATTATTCCACTGCTGCCTGTCACCACTGACACAAAGAGATGTTGGCAAGATTTATGAAATCCCCACGGGGATGGACCCCAGTGTCCCAAAGAGAAGAGCTGCCCTTCCTTAGCGATGAACTGGGCAGAGCATGCACAAGACAGCCAGTGCTTTTCTCCGTGTTCTGGATGGGTTGGGGGTACCCCAGGCCAAAACACAACAGCACTAACTCGGGAGTCCTTGGGTAGAAGCAGCCGATCCTGTGGGTCTTTGTTAGGTTGTAGAACATGCGTGTTGGTTTTCCTCATCCCGCAGTGAGAACTGCGTTATGGTCATACTCGAAGGCAAACAGAAGTGTCAAAAGCAGCTGAAAAGTGACCTCTCAAGAGAAATGACTGCTTGCATGATGGTGCTCCGAGACACCTACCATGGCTTTAAGGTGCAATTTCATGGATGATTTAATCTAAACTAACACCATGGTGTTACTCAATGGGGTGGTCCCACAATGATATTCCCCTGCCGCATGTTCCCGCTGTCTCCTGTGCATCGGTATTTCTCCTGGCCATGCAGAGAACTGTCTATTTTGGATGGGTGTTTGGGTTTGTTTGAT
>NW_010337268.1:0-619 GCF_000700745.2 Antrostomus carolinensis | reverse complement strand
CTGCTGATCGAGGGAGGAGAAAGAGGCAGAGGGGCCGTGTGGCTGAAGGCAGAGAGGCTCTGGACTGCTGTTTTCAGCTGCAACAAAATTTTAGCTTGGTTGAACTGCATGTAGTTCTGCATTCTTAGATTATTTGGGGGACCTATGGCTTTGGCTGTTGCTGCACCCCTCTCCCTCTCCTTGGCTGCTTATTTCCACCTTTTAAGCTAAGATTAAAAAAAAAAAAAAATAGGGAGAAAAGCAAAGGGAACAAGTGTTTGTAATATGTCCTAATTTCTTCAAGGAGGCTGGCTGTGAACAAAAATGACTAGATTAAAGTATCACATGTTAGAATTAAAGTATTAGATAAAGGACATACTCTACTTTTTGATCTTTGTGGGCATTCCAGAAAAAAAAATAATTGAAAAAATCCCTGTCACAGATTTAGCCGAGCTGCACCGACACCGCAATCCCGCCCCGCAATTACGGGTGGAAAGGAGCCTTCCCCCAGCAGCCCGCGGCTCCCCTCACGGAGCACACCCACCCCGTGCCTGCCAGACCGGGCAACTTCTCAGGTTTGGGGTTTTTTCCCTCTTTTCTGGGGACTGCATTTATTTTTCAGAGGGTGGGTGAGGCGGTC
>NW_010337267.1:0-564 GCF_000700745.2 Antrostomus carolinensis | reverse complement strand
TTCCAGTAGTATGTTTTGGGAATTTATTAATAATTGTACCCAGTTCGTTAGAGGAGGAGCAGGGAATGAGGCTTTCCAGCCTTTCCTTTCCTTCTTCTCCTTTGGATCTGTTATGTCACTTTTTGAGAATGTTCAGTTTCCCCTGAATGTTAAAGAGACCATCTTTCTGGTATTTAATCTGGTAATCGTCCTCTATATGGTCTGCAGCTTGTCTAGAATGAGGGCTGAGATATCCAGAGGAGCTGGTGAGACCCCTGACCCAGAAGCAGATGCAGGCGTGAAAAAGCCTGAGTGGTGTGGAGAATGGGAAAATATAGGCCAAACCCTGAAGGAATTTTCTGATCCTGTAGACTGGGATTTTCCACGGGAACAAATTCAGAACCCAGCTGAGGTGGGGAAATACCTAAAAGAGAAGTGCCATGACAATTCTAAAGAGAAAAGGCTAATTGCAATAAGCTGGGCCCTGGCCTATGCTTATCGCACTCTGTTAGATAGTGTAGGGCAGCAGACAGAGGCAGGGGGGCAGGGAGATAAATCAGCAGCTATCCCAGTCACCCAGGCTGC
>NW_010337266.1:13977-57111 GCF_000700745.2 Antrostomus carolinensis | reverse complement strand
GGAAGCGGCTCCCGCTTGAGGCTGCTGCTCGTCCCTCACAGTCCGCAGGAGAGTCCGTATCCCGCGCCCTGCTGAAGAGCCCAGAGAGAGAGAACAGGGCCAGGGGAGCCGCTCAGCCCCGAGCTGAGGAGGGCTGTTCCTCGAGTGCTGCTGGAAATCTTAATTACCCAACTTGGAAGAAATGTTCTAACTAGTAAATAACTGCAGTTATCATTGCATCAGTTTAGTTTAAAGAGCTGACAAACCCTGCTAAACTCAAAGCACAATTAGTCATTAGGGTCTAGTTTTTCAGTACTGTTAAGCAATTTGTAACCCATTCCTTTTAATAGGGTTATGCATTACTTAACCAACACAGATGTCTTGAAAACTGAAACCGCTGGTTATGAAGCAGCAACTTTGTTCATTAGCTTCCATGATAGTCAAATCATCTATAAAACCAGTGTTTAATGGCCAGCCGATGAATAATCAATGTCTCACTTTTCATCCGAGTGTGAAAGTGAGAATAACCTAATACACCGTCCCCCTGGTAAAACGCGAGGCCTTGGGTTCCGTTTCTATTCAGGGCTGATTTATAACCCAATGGAAACCTGATGTAAACATATGATCAATGAGTCCCATCATTGCTGATAATAACCCCCAACCGGCCCACTCCCTCATCTCAAAAGCCATCCCTTTAGGCTATTAGTTTCGTCCAGCTAATCCTCTCCACTATTTCTGCCTGCTGCTTTTACCTTGGCCATCCGTTCAGTCCAGCAGACTCAGAAGTAATTTTATACGCAGCAGAGAGCGGGTAGAATTGATTTTTCACTCAGTGCTCAGTTCCCATCTGAATAATTATCAATTTTACTGCCTCATAAAGGGAAGAGTCAAAATTTCAAATCAATTCAAAAGAGCTTCTGAGACTACAGAAACTGTGCATGAGAATAAAGGTCAAAGTTGTCAGTGACCTCAGGAGATGATGTCAGGTATTAGTACACTGAGTAGTTGACATCAGAGGCACTCAATATGATGTGACTAGTGCTAATGCAAATCATATTTATGCTGACTACTGGAGACCAGCCATTAATATTTAAAAGAGTATGTGAAAGCCCTGCATTCAAAATAAATATAACGTATTCCGCAGAATCTGAAGTTAATAAAGACAGATCACTGCCTAATCATATGCTGTGAAGTGAAAGATATTAACAGACAAGATATTACATCAAGATTGCCACAAATGCAGCAAAGTCCAGAGCCCAGGTTGCTCTTCTGCCCTTTACGTTCAAATCGTTGCAGGCACTCTACAATACTGAGCAATCTGACATACCCAAATGCTGATTTCATTGCTACCTTCTGTGAAACCCCTATTAGGCAAGTAAAACATGAGAACTTGTAATATTGACAAGGGAATCATCATATGCTGATAATGATGTCAATAATAAACATCATTAATATTCTCACAATATGCTGTATACTGCCAGGAATATATTAGCTACCATTAGTTACTTTTCATCTTCAATTAGAACAGTAAACAAATGACAACAAGAACTGTGGTGACTGTTTTTTTCCAAATGGCAATGTACCTATTAGGGAAACACAAAGATGACCACACTAGTCATTTGCATTTTGTTAATAACTTCCATTTTCATTAAAAGCCTCCAGACCCGTGAAACACGTTTCCTGAAACAGCATCTTTGCAACTGCATTAGGAATCCAGAGGTTCTTGTAAACATGCATTTTCAAATAGTTTAGTGAGATTTTACGGGAATATGGCACAGAGCAAATGTGGAGATACGTAGCTACGAACATCCTGATCTCCCTGTAATGTACTTGGCTATGATAAACCTGACGGAGCTGGGAAGGGGAAATCTCTCCTAAGCACTGGAGCAGCCACTTCCCTTTCAGAAGCACGAGATTTAATTTCTATTGTATTTACCTTTAATAGAAAAAGATCCCACTGGCTCACCTACTGCAAAATAAAATATTCAAACTTGATAGCATACAGCCATTCAATTTACACATTTCATTAACAAAATGTATGGTTCAATGCTAGAATTTGTTCTTCTTCCTCCTAAAATACTTTAGTTTCCTTCCCATTTGTCTACAAAAACGTATTGTTGATCTCACATACCTCCTTTCATGAGCAAAATTGAAACACCATGTTTTAAGATACCGTACAGTCAAGTATAGTATCTATGCTTTTCCGTATGACAAAAAAATATGTTCAATCTTTGGTTGTCATGAGAACACAGCTGAAGCTACTCATGGTTGAATACCAGTGTAGGGAGGTTTGTTCTGTTAATGAAAAGCCAGCGCTACACTGGTGTTCAATACCACAAGGTTTGAAAATGAGGAAAATTCAGAAATGTAGTAATATCCCAAAGAAAAGACTGCTAATTCACCTGCTGTAGAACCTCTGGGTTCTGCTGCATGAAATGAAGCAATCTCTGTCCATCCTGTGAAATCTCTCTACGTCTTAGAGTCTTCTTGCCTTCTTTAGCGAGGTGCTTGAAGAGGTAGGTGACAATGTAGTCTAAACTAGCGCAACAGCTGGAGGAGACAATTGTATCTGTGTAAAATAAGAAACAGTTTTGAAATTTTTGCCATAAAAGAATAATTAATAATGATATTTTATAGTACTTCAAGAGCTCAGCATTAGCAATCTCTTTGACTTTAGGCTAATCGTTACATCGACAGGACTATTTTTGATACAAGTTGACCAGCTTTGAAGACTGCTTTTGCTAACACAGAGTGGTATTAAACCTTCACTTTTGAGTAACTGGATAGCTCCATGTACTAAAAATCCTGTGAACGCCAGTGAACTTCAGTCACTCCTGCATGAATGCTGCCGCCCCTCTGTGTACTGTGAAGTGCAGGATCAGGGGGGAAATTTTACTGGTATTCAGTTTTACATTCAGAAGGCTCCAGATTCCTGGAAACCAAAATTCTGTTTTGATCTGCTTACAGAAAAGCCAAGGTTAAATCAGTAGAGCTGTTTCCCAATGTTTCTCTGCCCCGAATAGCTTACGATCAATGTCAGGTGGCAAACAATGAACACAGGCCATTAAAGGTAGTAAAAGGATGATCGCAGAACAGCCAGTTCGTCATTTTGCTTAACAACTAATAATTCAATTAAGTTAAGAGACATTAAATAAGGCTGACAACAGTACAACAATGGTCACTGACAAATACTTCATAAATGTCCCCAAAACTGAAAGTCATGACGGCAAAGGAGGATACTATGGAAAAACAGAAGCAAAAGCCACTTCCTATCTTTACTTACTGTTTCTATAAGTAAGGCAGTTTAACAGCTTAAACTTATTTGAAAATATGTCTGTCTGATTTATGTAAGTGATTTCGTTGTTAGGTGTTGCCTGCTGTGCTGCTGTGGTGAAAGAGGATTCTGCTCACTTCCATGCATCAGACGATGGTAAGAGTGTACTGGTCCTCGGTTCTCATGCACACTCCTGTTGTCTTCCTCTTGAAAACCGTGGTGCACCCTTTCCCCTGCCCAGCTGCTGTTTGCTCCTGACACCTGAGATACTCCCTGGCCCCAAGACCAGTGGCTGCGACTTGGACATTGACAGCTGTGCTGCCTCCCTGCTCCGGGTCTGTAATCTTGGATAGAGCCAGATGTTCAAACAACTGCCAGTTCCTCATGATACCAACACCAACTGCAGCTCCTTGTATCCATGCAGCGGTTTAACCTGCTGGATGCAAGGTTTAGCTGATAGTCTCTGCCATTTCAATCATCCGATCCAACTGAGTGGAGCACTTAGGACTCCATCCTATTGCCACTGGCTTCAGCTAGAACTTGTCCAGGCCTTTTACAGTTCACAGTATTTATTTTAGATGAGCCACTGGAGTAAGGGATGTGTGGGGGTTGCAAAAAGAATTAAACTGTTAAAATGCTCATTCTGAGGGAAAAGGGATTAGAAGGATCCAATTAAATGCACCTTGAATTCTTTAAACTATGCTAATTTGGAGGCCTGCCAACCTTGCAGTGTTCATTTAAACACATCCCTATAGACAATGATCTGTGTCAGTTTAACTCCTTAAGCTCTGCGCTGACACTATTAACCCTTTGCCATCTAAAAACTAACTGTATTTTGCTACAAGTGTTTTGAAGTAAACACTGAAGAAACATTAACAGGGAAAGAAGATACAAGTCATCTCCTATGACCTGATCTTCCAAAGCAACCAGCTGACTTAGCAGCAGGAGTTGAGACCGATCTCACAGCTCACAGAAATGAGCTGGAGCATCTCCACTCTGTCCTCACTGGACCAGTGGCCTTCCTAGGACTGAATACAACAGGGCAGGATCTTAAGACACATTGCCTGAACAAAGCTGAGTTCAAAGGTAAGGAGTCTTGCCAAAGTAAAGACTGCAGAATCTGGCACTCATCATGTTCTCAACCAAAACAGTCCTGCATATAAACAAGAAATGCAATTCGTGGTGGAATTGAATCACCATCAATAACAACAAGTGAGAGATTTGAAAATACATATTTCATAGGAGGGCTCTGCTGTATTTCTAAACCAGTGCTTAACTCTATTTGTTTTTAAATTGAATAATACAAAGTAAATCACTATCATCAGTTTACAAAACAGCAGTAGTTCTAAACATGCTGATACTGTACAAGTAGATATTTTACATTCGACAGTAAGTGATTTTAGCAGGACAGCAGACAGGTCTATGCTATCATTTGCTCATGAGAATCCAATATGAGTGTTAAGAGCTACTTAAATTTGCCCATAACTATATATCAAATATGCTTCCCTATGCTCATTTTTCCTATTGATTGCAAGGATATAACAGACAGGGAGCGTCAAGCAAACTCCCTTGAATTACTCTTCTGGGCACGTGGAACCTTGTGCTGGAGAAGAATAGTGTTCTCACTAAATCTTAGCAAGACAAGCCAGCCAACCAAATAAATAGAACAAACGAGAGCAACAAGGAGCTACCGATTTTGGACTATGGATAGAAGAAATGGATGGAGAAGACAGACTAGAGATCGAATAATAAAATAAACTGAGATAAAAGCTTGGGATAACCAGGAAAAATGCAGCGAAACCACATTTCTTTAGTCAACTAAGCTCTGTCACCTGTGAACTAACAATTTGGATCACGAAGCAGGCAGGCCATGGTTACAGAACATGTGAAAACCAGCTCTGTGTGCATCAGCACGGATACGCTAACAGCTCAGAAGTTTTGTCAAACCAAACCAAGCTCTTTGGACTGCCTTGCTGGCAAGGCAGATGCTGGTGGCACTCAGGGGACAAAGATGATGACTTTGGCAGCAGTCACCATCACATTCAACTAGCTCTTTTGGTTTTGTTTCTTCCTTGCCAGTGTGCATTCATTTCACGTTTTGGGAGCTAACTTTTCATGCACTTGTTTATTATCTGTGTTACTGCCTTACATAGGCAATTCCAATCAGCCATGAGCTCAAGTAACTGGAAGTTGAGCACGTATGTTAGAATGGGTTATATTATCTAAAAAACCCAAACAACTTGAGGACGCTTTTTGGACTCAACAATATGACAACAGCATGCAGAAGGGGAATTATTTTTCAACAGTTTAATGACATTGCTGAATCTCTGCAAATTAAAAGATTTTGTTTTGTTTTTCACATAAAGGCAAGGAGAGGGAGTTAAGTGGTATTTTCCCTGTCCATCAGTTGCTCACAGTTCAATACTAGCATTATCTGCCTTTGAGACCAAACCTGAAAAGTAAATGGATTTAGCAATTTAACATCTAAATCAGGCAGCAAGACAGAAAAAAGTGTTTTACTTTTTTCCTCAATGAATAGCATACTATACTATTAATCATATGAGAATTAGAAAAGCTTTGCAGAGATTAGTGACAACATGCCAGGCAGACTGCATTAAAAGGCTCTGATCCACTGAGTCAGCTGTGAAAAAGCCAGGTAAACACTTTAGAAGAGAAGTATTGGAGTGTTTATCCTTGCAATAAAAGCTTAGATGAGACTTCCATTAAAGCTGATTTACAGCTAGGCGCTTCCGAAGGAATACATGTTCTTTCATGGTGTTTATAAAGCGTGGAATCAAGCAAGGTATTTACTCAGCAACAGAATGAATGCTCCTCAGAAATAAGGATTTGGGGAATGTTTATCCTACAGCTGACAACAATGAAAGTCTCAGAGGTTTCACATATGTAAAGGGAACAGAGAAAAAAGTCAGATACTTTTTTTCCTGTGAAAAAGAAGAGATCTCCTGGTATTTAATTTTTAAAATAAAAAAGACAGCTATTTCATTTTTATAAAAATTTCTGAAAATGACTTGTATGTTCTAATCAGTTTAAAAGACAATTCCCCCTCAGATGGCTTATAGCCCTGAGCCCTATTTTTCTGAGATGTTCTTGTGGCACTGATGTAATTCAGTGAAAAAGGCAATACTTGGATTTACTTATCCATTTTCCAAAGGCAGAAGGATGTATGTGACCAAGTAACACATAAGAAATAAATTTGTATTTCACTGTCTGACAATTGGCAATGCCCCAGATACCAAAATTTTAAAAGGGATAAAAGACCTAGAAGAAGGAATCTTAAGAAAATACAATGACAGGTAACTAACTCTTGAGATGATTACAAATAAATAAATTAACATCAGAAGCTACAAACTGACCAAAGAGTAGTTCATCTGGACATGTCATCATACGAGTATGAAAAATTATTTAGTTCACTACAAAAATAAAATTTCTTGAACACAAATGAGGAATTTAGTGGCTGACATTGATATATGCAGTATTAATAAACATGATATTAAGGAAAAATAATCATTTTATCACTTGAACATGAAAGGTCACAGTTATTTTCCAGCTCACTAATCATGGAAAGCAAGTATTATTTTTAATGTACAAGAGACATTCACAGAGATCCGGAGCTGCACAGCCATTTGGTCAGAATAAGAAATTGTTTTGGAAAGCTAGGGAATGCAAGTGAAAAATGTAGGATAAATACCACCTTGAGGTGGTGGCAGAAACCAAATGGGACCATCCTGCAGTCCAACCTCAGCCTAAAACAGGGTCAGCATCAGACAGGTTCCTCAGGACCTTGTCCAGTATCTAGCAATATCTCCAAGGATGGAGACTCCACATCCCCTCTGGGCAATACGGAAACAGACAAGCTTTTGATGGACTGCCCTTCAGTGAAGTTGCATGAAGTTAAAGATTCCTACACACTTTGTTTTAGTCTCATACATTTTTATTTATTTTAAGTACTTTAAGGACATTAAGAGGAACTGAAGGAGAGCATAGGCTAGGCAAGTCTATGGTTTATGAAGTGTTAAAAAAAAAAAAAAGTGAGCTGTTAAAATTTTTGCTGATGCTTTTCTCAGTAGGATATCTGGAATTCCACCAAATAGAAGTTCTCTTAAAAACAATACTCTATATTCCTAAAAATTAGTAATTTTCCATAATTAAACTCCCAGATACCTAAACCACAAAAGTTCAAAGCTGTAATTGGAAATATATCATTGGAAAGAGATCAACACTTTTTGAAAGGGGAAAATAAACATAACACATGAAAGCTGAAGCTTATATAGCTTCTACATTTTCTTCTCTCTCTTTTACATGAAATCAAATTCAGTTTCAAAGAGATGGCTCAAGTAAACTTGGTATGCTAGTGAATTATCAAAATTAATATATCCAGTATCTCAAATGGAAGAGATGTAACGTGGAGTGATAACAGAGACCAGGCACATGGCTTGTTAAACTGGTAGCTGTCAGTCAAGCTAATACTCAGTACAATATATCTATTTGCAAACGATCAACAAGCAGACTCCCAGCAGAACCAGCTTATAGGCAGAAGTTGCTGTACCATCATTAGAGGTGACAAAGCACTCAAAATATCTTGGAGAAGATGGATTTCAGCATTATATAATAACATGATCTGAATACTTCTTTACTACTGTTTCTTAGCTATTCACTACCCATTTTCTCTCTCAGAGTAGTTTCCCTCTTGCAGCAAAAACTGCTGAATGTGTTTAACATAGCAAATGCTTTCTGAGTCTCAGTACACTCATACATTCCTATGGGGCTAGACTGACACTTGGCAGTAATGAGAAACACCAGCTATTATGGAGTAACATCTATACACACTAATGTCATTTTCTACACCCCCCCCTCCCCCCCCCCCCAAATAACCACCTTAATCAATAAATATCACTGTAAGGTTTTGAACAACTTCTCAGTCAAACACTATATAAACTCATGGCATTTCTAGGTGATCAGAATGTAACTACATAGTTTATTTTTTCTTTCCCCAAATGTCCAGCCTCCTTCTCCATACTCTGAATGACTTTAGGCTACCACACACCACCCCAAAACCCCAAATGTTTGGACAGTCATCTGGTTGTAAAGCCTAAATTAAAACATGCCAGAGAATGCAATGAACTGCAATCATACTGCTGCATTTTTATCATTACTCCAAGTATGCTTCTGTTACACTAATTCTCTGCTAAAAGCATAATCAAGAACTACTGAATAAGTAGTTTCTTTTTTCCATGGATAAAGATACCTTTACATTTCTCAAATCGTATCACAGCTGTGCAGAACAACCATTATTTATACACCAGCTATGTTTATCAAATAAAACTAAAACCCCATAGATTCCTGTACACATTTTAATACATTTTACTTCTGAATAACAAATGTATGAATTTTCAATACAATCCTAGTGAAGGCATATTAACAATTGTAACAATTCTGGCATGTAAGAAAAGACAATTTAAAAATACTATCTGTAAAAACTGACCAGTTAGATGTTTAAAAGAACTTAGCTCTATTAATCAAAATAGTCACATTCTTAAAATATTCAAAAGCCAGCATCTTCCACTGTCACTTGATATTCATTTTTTAAGATAGAAATGAATGTGCTGCTTTGAAAATCCTAGATACATAAATACTCAAATTTGTTCTTTAGCTGAGTGTAAGTGATGCTTACCTACTGCAGTAAGTCCTTCAGATATTGAGGTAAGAATATAGATTAGGACGTGAGGTTCTAAACTGGTAATGAAACTCATATGATCTTGGGTCAGACACTCCAAAAGTGGGTAATAAGACTGGCTTAGTTTTCGATATTGCTGAAAAAGAGAGTACACATTCATAGTAAATATAGATATTACCATCAACTAAGATTAACATTAACAGATAATAGATGAATGGTCTTATATTTTTTAATGATGTGATAAATTCTAACTCAGACATTAAATCAGAATATTTATAGAGACAAAATATTTTATTGTCTTTGGTAGATTTCAACTTTTCAAATTTACCATAGGATACAAACTCCCTCTTAGTTTAAAATAAGCTCAGGATAATAAAATAACGCCATCATGCTTTGACATGCTACACAGCTATCAGTCTAGGAAATGTGGTATAGTGTTCTGTCCAGGGTGTCAGTTTGACAGGATTACTGCCCATATCTTACCTTCTTCAGGAAATCTTATTAAGATTCATCACAGATTTCCCCAAATCAGAGGGACATATCAGAGGTGGACTTTTTTTTGTGCCTAAGTGAAGTCCCGTAATAGGCTCTGTGCAGGCAAAGGCACTTGCTTGAACCCATTGGCGCAACCAGCATCGTACTCTTAAGGACTCTTATTTACAGCATTTATTGTTGGATGGTTAGGACTGTACCAAATATGCATGCTTTACTATGCAACCAATACACCAATTTTAATTGAGAGCAACTTTTCAGTTTCATATTACTTTATGTAGTAAGCATAAATCTGGGTATTAACCATCTTTATCCCAAATTTGTCCCTTCCTGCAAGAAAATGACAGTTCTGAACTAAAGTGTCATAAAGAAAATGTCACAGTTCAAATTTAGGCTGATATTGTGCAAGATCTGTTGTCTTCCCACATAGAAGTGGGAAGGAACATGGTGTATTTTAAAATTAAAGTTTTAAATTTTATGGGGAATACACAGTGACAATTTACAGACTGAAACTAATTGCAGAGTGTCTGAATATGTGAGGATGTTTTACAGTGCATGCAGGCAACCTAAATGGGTTTGCAAGCATAGAAAGGAAAAAAAAAAAAAAAATTGCATTTCCCTCTTTTACAACAAACCTAGTGAAAATTCTGGAGAAGCTCCCGTTTCACATGGCAGTTCAGTCATACCTGTCTTTTATACCTGTCACTTTACAAATAAATTCAATTAATTGAACTGAAAACTGCATTCGAGCTGTTCTAGATCCCTCTGTCTCATTATAACAACACAAAGCCTGTGGTGGTGTTATTTCATATTTCACGTAAAGACTCCCAAGATGAGTAATTGCTTACTAGCAAGTCACTGTGGGATACTGAAAGCAGCATTTTGACAAAGGCCTGAAGTACATTGTCAAAGTGGTTGTCCCCGTACAACTTGAAGACGCCAAAGCTGACATAATTTCCACATAAGGCAGATTTGAGTGCAGAGTAACAGATGGAAATGCCCTTGAGTTTCAACGGATAAACCTGATCTTTTGACAAAGTCCCAAGAGAGAGGATCTGATTACCTGTTTTCATAAAAAGAAAGAAAGAAAGAAACTTACATAAGCAGCTGCAAATCTAAAGTATTTTGATGGCACTATCTAAACTTATTTTTTGTCTTTATTTTCATTACTATTTGGAAGAAAATTTGTTTCTGCATTTGATGTAAAAGATCTGTTAAGCATGACTACAGCTTAAAAGCCACCAAGGAATTATTATGCAAAATTTAAAATATAAGCTATAGAATTCCTGTCATTGATGTACAGTCGGACCATGACTGGGTCTATCAGCATGAATTCTTTAATCTGAACAGAGTGACAACACATGGTTTTACAGTTTCTCATGCTGCAGGGAAGCCTGGTTTTGATCCATTACTATGACGGTCTCTTGGGATGGTTGCTGATGTATACACACACTAAATATATCCCTCAGAAAACAAATATGTCCATTACAGAAGCCTCTATTTTACTAGTCACAGATGGGAATGACTTTTTAATTAAGCTCCATGTTTATAATGTAAAAATAACAGCTAATGGTAAATATTTGCTGTTGCTATTAACAGGCAGTAGTGGACAGTGGACTTTTGGATCCACTGTGCAGCAGTACACTAGATCCCACTGCAACTCTCTTTACAAGTCTAATTATTCACAAGGCCTCATTATCAAGTTTTCTGAGTATCTTGTAACAATTTAATGCTCATCTTCACAGCACCCGAGTTAGTCTTCTTGACAATTTTTTTTTTTTAAACTGAAGTAATTAATGAAAGTGCAGTAGAATGAACACAGCAAAGATTAAGTACTTCCATGAAGTAACCTTATGAGGTTGGCCCCATCTGATGTTGACTTTGGCAAGCTTGGCCTGCACAAAAAACAAGTGTCAGGTCTTCGCTGTTAGTATTCATCATTCTTGGTCATTTTAACTAGAGGTAAATAATACAAATCTACATTTTTAAAAGTATTCTTACAAATAAAAGCAGAATAGTCTACAGATCAGATGCTTGGCATGTCTGCTTTCAGTGTCTAAACTAGTTGTCATGGCTATGATGATACCTTGGATCAAGGAGCAACAAGTGAACTGCGCATTAACAACTACATACCAAGTATCAGTTGAGAGAGGTACTTATGACAACTTAGTTTTGCTTTCATCATAGCCAATGAACAAATGCCCCTAAAAACTTGTCTGAGATGACACAGATCTCATAAGATTGTGTAGTATTATTTAACACATAATAAGGCCTAATATTAAACTGGGTCTGTCTCCAAACAGCTCTCTTCAGTATCCATGCAATTTCCCACCTGCAAATCATATACCTAATTTATTTTAATTCTTTCTTTTAATGTTATTAATTACTGACAATGAAGAATTTACATCATGTAATTGAAAAAATTAAGGAGAAAACCTTGTTTCTAAATACCCAACGCATCAAAGTATTAGTATTATATGTTGTTTGGTATCATTTAATGCAAAGAGGGAAAGACATAAGTTACTGTTTAAAACTTCACCACTTTTAGCAAGTACAAGACAATTCATGCATCAGGTTGTAAAGGAAAAGCAGGCTTACAAAAGAAGACTGGGAATACCCACAGGGATTACTTAGAAGTAGTAACTGGGGTCTGTAAGAAGCAGGAACGGCGTCACTAGAATCATGGAAGGGAGGAGAAGAATCTAATATTTAGGTAGGAAAGATGTTCACGATAAAAATCAAACCCTCTTAATTAAAAAAAAAAAAAAAGAAAATACAGAAAGGTTTTGATACTGTAAAAGGTCATAGGAGCACCTCCACTACCCCAAATGCTGTAGTCATGAACACAGTGTAACTGGGGAAGAGGGTACAATTCCAGTGATTGCTACTGCATAGAAATTAATTCCAAATGGTGTTAAGTTGCTCTCGTGCTAAAATGACTGGTATCAAAAAGATCCTCTTTGAAAAGTAAAACATAGCAGAAAAAGAATAATGTCTTCTAGCGTACCTGTTCATTTATTTTAATACTTTAAATTACTGAGAAATTACATTGACATAAAATTAAAGATAAATCCCACTTGGCTTCCTACAGTGTCTTATTTAAGATATCCTAGCCAGGTCATCTTAATTAACATTAATCGTTTTGACAAGATCTAGTCTAGTTACTGATATCATCAGTGAGTTTCAAATTCCGTGAATAAAATGAAATACAAAATTCTGTCTGTGAGATAAAGTGGGAAAGCACCCACTATTTTTGAAAGCCAATATATAAACAGTGTACAACTCTCAGGGTAAAAACAAGACAAAAAGGTTAGTGTGCTGGAAACTAGCCTTATCTGGTCTTTCCCACTACTAAATTCTCTGCTGAAAATCTCTACTTTAACAACACAAATATACATCTGGCTTCAGAAATAAACAAAGAAAGTTCTGGATCCAAGAAAATAACAGTCTTGAGTTTATAGCTGAGCTATTCAAGCAATCCTAGGTCCTTGAAGTACTCTGCGTAATATGCAACAGATGGAAAGAGCTTAGTAGTTGTCAACAAGGCAATTATGTACTTAATATGGAAATTAATTGGAAGTCAACAGAAAAAACAGAACGATGGGGAAAGAAGTTGAAAAAATGCTAGGAATCTCTTAGCCTGGGAAGATGAATTCTAAAAGGTATACACTAGTGCTGATCTTCTATCATTTTTATTACTTCACCCTATAGTTAAAACTTTAAATCCATTGATCAGCATAAAGCACTCAATAGAGGAAGGCACAACCCCTGCTCCCTCACCCTGCCTCACCCCTGGCAGGCACGGCAGAAGAGGAATTGGGTGCCTATTCCTCCTAATGAAAACACTAAGAAGAATTTGGGTCTAGTGCAAGATTAAAAGCTGCTTTTTGCAAGTGGACAGAGTCCACAGAGAACTGTTCTGTGTCCATGGACTCATTTTAAAAAGGCCTAAGAGTGGGAACAGCTGATTTCAAATTAGCAGCAGAGGTGAAAGACCACACAGTGCCTGTTACCAATGCCCCGAGCCATCAGCCTATGATTCAAGGGATGCAGTGCTAGAACAAAGACTAGTGTTTTAGCATTAGTTATTGAAAAAAAAATATGAAGCACAGTGCTATGCCTGACCAGATAAAAAAAAGAATGATCTACTTGTAACATTTAGCAGGAGCTTCAGGGGAATATTTTTACACACCATGGATACGACTGAACATAAACTAATTTACTGAGGTACTTGGAATCAGGTCAAGAACAACTCCTCAGCTACTGAGGATATACTTACATTTATAATCCTCATAGTGGAAGACCAAAATACAATTTTATAAACTCCTGTTGTTAAAAGAAATTTAAAGAAATTAAATCAACATAAAAGTGACCTTTGATGTCCTGAATTTAAAAACTGTGTTTGAAGTTTACAGCTCCTGTCAAAATGAAAACTCTGTAGAGACTAATCAGTGAAGTTTCAATGTTACTACTGAATTAAAAATAAGCAACAAAAAAATCCAACTTGTACCAATTTCTTCTTAACGTGGAATAAATTGTATCACATAATCTTAAAATATACTGACTTTCAAAATTCTCAATAACTTCCTTTAAAACAAATATTTGCTCTGCATTTGACAGCAACGTCACTTACAAAAATTATAAACTCTGAGTCTCAGAGGTGATACAAAATTCTGACAGGAATATGAAAAGGATTTTTAAAGATATTGGGTGAAACTGCTAGATAGTAAATAAGAACTTGAATTTGACTGACAATTTAAGCATTTCATTACTGCAGGAGACTCCTTAGTACATAAACAAGGGGGCTGGAGGAAAAAAATGTGTGTACGCAGTGGGGGAATACAAAGCCAGCTAAAAAACCAAACTGGGATGCTCCGATCCAAGATAACATCACCATGCCTCAGAATCCCACAGGCAATATGCACCAGAGCTCTTTGCACAGCTCATTCCCTCACTCCCTCCTAGATGCGGGAGCATGTCAGGACAAGCAGCTTCCTTTTCAGTTCTCCTCCTTAATTGCTTTTACAGTAGAAGCTATAATACAAATATGATTTTCTTATGGCTGACTTTCATTTAAGCAGGGCTTGTTCTAGATTTCAGTCCAATAAGCACTATGCATAATAATACAACTAAATCATGTTTTAACATGTGTGAATGAGATGAAGATAAAAAAAGACTTTGGTGAGATTAAACAAAGGTTGTGACAATTTATCACATTTATAGAGAAAAAGTGTTTTTTGCCTTTTCCCCTTTCCAATTTTTATTATTCACCACTGCCCCATAAAGATGGTTCTGAATGCATGCTTTCTAGGCATTCAGAATGCTAGGGCAGTATAAAGAAGTGGTCATGTATAGGAAATGAAAGGAAAACATGAATCATAAAGATGAGAGCGAGCTTCAACAACTAATTTTTTAAAGCTTCTGCAACAAAAAAAGATGCATAAACCCTCTCAAATCAGCACAATGAGCATGCAGAGAGCCAAGATAAATTTGCCAAAAGAAACTGATTATGAAATCTGAGTCGTAATGAAGAGCAATATATTCTGGAACCACTATCGAAAAAGAGAGGAGAGCAGACCAACAGCAACCCAGACCAGTGAGCACTCCACTTCTAAGCGAAGCTGCTGATTAAAAATACCTGTTCTACAGCAAGAATCACTTAGCCAAAATTTTGAAGAACTGCTATCTTATGAAGTTGCTGGCACTGAATGGATTACCACACTAAGTTTTGAAACACATGTTCTAGAAGCAATTTAAAGCTCATTAGAAATAATTGTGTCTGGCTACTGAGAAAATGTGGTAAAATTTAATCCACATCCAAATGCTACCTGGGCTGTGAGAACAGGAAATTGTTTTGTGCTACTGTGGCTAACCTCATCACTGACCTTCAGCAGTAACTGCTACAGCAGCTGAAAGCTGAAGCAAAATTAAAAACTTAGATCAAAGTATATCATGACAGAATGTAGATAAATAAAAACAGCATATTGAAAATATTATTTTTATGTCAGTCTTCTATAATGAAAGGGAAGAGGTTTACTAAAATGTAAAGAAACCACAAAACAAAAATAGATGGTCCCAAGATGCACTGAAACATCATTCCTGTACAACTGGGAGTTCAAAAACACAGAGGAAGGAGACTTGTAGATACAGAATTAAAAGTGAAATATATTGGGGATGAAGAATGGCGGACTATACTATTCCAACTCCTTTCAATTTTCTTCTCTCAGTTGTTTATTTTAAATCACTCTATCACTCAGTCAGACTGGCTCTAGCCATAATGGACAAGACAAAACATCCCTTGCCAAGCAGCTGCAGAGTCCTAACAAGGATAATTGACTATCTAAGTGCTTTTTGTATCCTACGCCAGGCTTTACATCTTCCGAACATATAGCATTTGTAAAGACATCTTAGAATTGTCTTCAGCACTGGATCAGTATCAGTGATAAATGAGCAGAAGGACAGGACACACTAGTACAGTCCTAATTGCAAAGCTGGATCTGTTAAGCAGAATTAAGCACTCGCTGAGGTGCCAATTTTAGAAAATACAAAGAATTCATATTTAAAATTTTATTCAATGACAACTGAAGATGATTACATATCCCAAAAATAGGCATTTTAGATTTTTTTGCTGCTTTGCCCTCAAACATATGAAATCACTATAAGCCAGTCTAGAGGAGAAAAGAGTATATGCTAGTCTAGAATTAAAGAAATTTCAGCATCTATACTCACAAGTGTTCACATACAGTCAAACCTCAGAAACACAGTTCATCCCTTTCCTTCCCCCTTCTATTTTTAGCCCAAGCCCAGATCTTACAGTACATATAGACAGGAAATGGAGGTACCACTTGGACAAAAAGGAACATCACAAACTTGGCAGGATTTAAGATGGAAAGAAAGCAACATGCTAGGTCATTAATGTTTGTTTCAGTTATTCCCATGAAAACAAGAGTACAGGGGTTATACAAAACAAATCCACACAAAATTTCTAGATTGTTTTCATCACCTGAAGAAGGTTGTATTTGCAAAGTATCTGTGTGTTATCCAAAACTGCTTTGATAAGCGTAGCCCAGACTTAGGAAAAATCAACATCATGTCAATAATAACCTCTGCACTGTGCTCTGATGTTGGTGAGAAGAATCACCTGATGCCACCTCCCTTTAGTTACCAATTCCTTGTCTAAGCATTGACAGGACAAAGATGTTATTTCAGACCACATTTTTATGTACTTATAGGTTTATATAGCAAGATGACTCTCAGTGGACCTAAACTATAACTGGAAATTTTCATGTTTAGTTTGATGCAGGTGAAATTTCTGAAAATAATACTTTTACTAGTATTTTCTGTAAATCATTACATGTGAGAGAGAAGCAGGAAAAATTCTGTTCTAAAACAAATATAAACTTTACTTACCAATGGAAGTACAATATAATCAAGCCATATTTTAATTTATTTTTAGTACATTATTTTCTTTTCAGGCAGAGGAACAATGAGGCTAGGCTACACTGTTCGCAGGAGAGGGACCAAGTCCTTCCCTGAAGAGCTGCTGAGCTATGAGAAGGAAAGTCTCACTGTTCAGGCCATGGCAAGGAGGAGAGGTGAGAGGTAACAAGCAGAGCTGGAAGCCAAGAGGAGAAAACACAGACAGGTCTCCAGGTGATGGAAACAAGAACTTCTCAGGGATGAGAGGAGGCCAGGCAGAGTTCATGGCAACCCACTTGGACAAGGGATTAACTGAAACAGAGACTGAAAGGAAGGATCTTCCCACAAGGACAGTGTGATGAAAGAGAGAGATGTTTGCTTTTATTCCCCCCCCCGTCTCATGTCATTACTTTGTGTTTCTCTCAGTTTAGAAAGGCAATTATTATAGTTTAGATTTCAATAAAATCTATCTTGAGTTTCAAGTGTCTTTTTGATCAGCTTTGAGGAGCTCACTATGAGCTGCAGGCATATACAAGAGGTTTGACTGACTTGGTAAGATAAATGACCATATACTTTAATCTCCTGACATTTACTGTGTGTCTTCTATTTTTTCTCTAATGCTTCAGCCATAAAATCATGCTGAATGTGAAAATCTCAACTATTTTCAGCATTTTAAGTTACTTGCAGTATAGTATAGCAGAAAACTTCAGAACTGGACCCAAGAATTAGAAGGCATGTATGTATTCATTCTTTTAACTGAATCAAACAATTTTTCAGAATGTGGGGCGGGAAAAATTGCTCATTAAGATCAAGTGAATTTTATGACTATCACTTGGTTTACTTTTTTATCTTTACCCAGATGTTTGCCAAGATTATATACGCTTAAAAGACAAATTAATTTTTAAATAGTCATAGAGTATTATGGATGAAAGTTTTCCTTAAAAGCACAAATTAGGTATTAAGATTTTCAGAAAGGCATTTGACATTAATGCAAAGTCACTTAATAACACTATTTTTATAGGGATTTGTATGTTCAAAGGATTAAACATAACTGAACTAATGAATCCTTACAACATATTTCCAGAAGAGTTATATCTTTCTGGAATGGAAACCTCATAAACTAGTAATTGGCGATAAAAGCTAAAAATGTTAACAGCAATTATTCAAAGCTGATTAACTGCAGGATCTTGAAATACTTACAGTGGGCAGTAAAACTATCCCAGACTGTAAGCCAATGACCACTTCAGCAACAGCTGCAGCAGTTTGAAATAGCTAATCTAGGATGTATATTACAGTGCCCACAGCTGTGCCGTGGTGATGGCCAGTGCTGCCCATCTGTGCCAGTGCAGAGCCAGCTGGATTATTTGAAATCATTGCTTTAAGTGGCCAAATCAGCCGACTGCACTGGGAGGTCTTTCATGTTGGTTTTGCAATGAGTCCAGTCCCAAAATAAATATTGGCAATCACTCAAATAAAAGAAGACTGGAATGAATCCTCTCAATGTCACACCTAAGTAGTGGAAAGAACACTGATGGGACTCTTTCAGACACTGATGATAATATGAATGTGCTTTAAAAGCAAAATTGAAAAATACCCCCACACATATATTGAGTGGAGGCTTTCTCCCACCTCTACATCTTTCCTCCACTTAAAGTTGATAGGCGATTTTAATTTTTTCTTTGGAGGACATTAAGAACAGTTCTCCTCTTGCTACTTAAATCTGTGTTGAGTAAAATGTCATGCTTCCATAGCAAAACAGTTATGAAATACAGGAAATAGAAACATGTGAGAAAGCTCTTATGGTAATTTAATTTCTTCCTATGGCATTCATCTCCCAGTAGATGCCACATATTCCCAAATATCTTTCACAACCAGCATCATTTAACAAAGAGGTGTTTGGACACAGGCTCTATGGTCCAGTGCTTCATATTAAATCTTAAATCTCCACTGTCCTGAAATTTCCTTTTATGTTGCATAATTAAATTATAGCATAAACCAGAAAATGTTGTCTGGTCCTTATGTGCAAGAGCTACCAATACTTTAGGGCTGAGAATTTTATGAACTTCACATACACACCATAAAAGCTGGAAATGAAAGCAAAACATTTCTTTACAATGTGGTTTTTAGGCACGAATTAGGAAAGAAGCAGTTTGAAACCAACTAGTGTGGCTTAATTAGTTAATCAGCAAGGTTTAGAAGCTTGATGCCAACAACTGAGAAGAATGGATGCCCAACAATATGGTATGTTTTTCGTTAAGTGCAGAAAGGATGGAAAAGGTTGACTGAAATGAAAAAAAAAAAGAGGAAAATAGAACTCCAGTGGGATCAGCTACCATAAGACAAGTAGGCTTGAAGCATCATCATGGTTACACCTGATTTTTTTTTTTTTAATATAATGAAAAGAAAGCTTAGAGTAATTAAGTACAAAGTCTATCAGAAATTGGGTAATAAAATCTAAAAGTTTACCTTTTATCTTTTCATACATGGAAAACCTTATTTTTATTTTGCTTAATTGTTCTAACAAGTTTATTTAAGAACACAGCTGAAAAAATGTGCCAGCTTACTATATGGTATATTTGAAAAGAAACAGAAAAAAGATATTGCAAGAAATAAGAGTTACCCGCGTATAATTTTTTCTATCATAAGTAAATGCATTATGCATTCTGCATATGCTGTTTCCATGCCCTACAGATCAAATGCGAAATTACAATTGAAGTTTTTTGGTACAGACAACTGTGTAAGACACAGTTTCCAGACCCAAAATGCAACTTGAAGGCATTAAAAGCAAATTTGATGTACCTATTTTCTTTCTTTAAAAGTAACAAAAAGTTTATGGCTCTTCTTGTTTACACAAACTACAAATGAGTTTGCTCTACAAAAACTTGGCAAAGTTCCTTTCAAAATATTTAGAAAGCAAAATTGTAAGCAACAAAGTTGGAGTGTAATACAAAGTGCTGGTGTCAAAGACCTGTTGCAGTTGCATGCAGGAGTGGGAGTAGTAAAACGGAGCAACTTATTATAAACACTTTTAACAGTGCTCTAGGGTAAAGCTGTTATAGTCCTATTATGTTTTGGAACTGCTAGAATATAATTTGAATACATAAAATCAACCCACACCTATCAATCAAGAGCCTAGATCTAACACCTCACGAGTATTTGTACCTTTGCTGAAATACATTTACGGTTTACGGTTGCTAGAAGACAGGCATTCAAGTTAAAAAGCGATACAAGTAACAACACTACATGAATGGACCCTGATTTGTGAAAGTAAACGAGCTCCAAAGGTCTGTCATGCAAGCTCTGCACTTTATAAAGGGACAATACTGATGTAGCACATTACAGTCTTGCTACATACTCCACAAATCCATCAGTGCTCAGCAATATGAACTAACAGGATTTTTATATCACAGGACAAGCAAAGAACTACACTGCAGAGGAAACATTAATGAATACCTACCATACGTACAAATCATTTTACTAGCTTCTCTGAAGAGAAGAATTCCATTTGGAGATGATACATCAAAATTTAAACGTTGCGATCTAAAAAATAACAGCAAAAATATTCACATGGTCATCGAAGCAGAAAACTGCAATGGATTCATTCCTAAAACAAAAAAAACATTTGCTGATTACAAAGTACAACTATTTGATAAACTAATTCTAGCTTCCAGTCCAATGACATGCACTCTAGTTATTTCTGTATATTGCCAAAGAAACAATCCTATAACAAAAGACAAAACAATTTTAAGCAGAAATGTGGCCAGACAATACATACACAGCTTTCAGTGACCGGTGAACATTTTCTGCTCATACACAGTTGAGAAGAACGCTACCAAGGTTCCATAATCCAAGCGGTTAGGCTGACTTTTACCCTGCTTCTGCATCTGTGTAGCTTTTAAAAATAAACTAATCCCCACTGGTTATTCTGCAACATAAAATCTGTAGCAGTCACAAGCCAGTTCTCTGACTGTAAATTGTAACACATGCTTTTTATGAACATTCAGACCCGAAGAAGATTGCACCATGCTGTCTTCCCTGATGCACAGGTATTACCAAAGCCAAAAAGAACCACTATGTTCCCAATCTGGAAATGCAACAGAGTCCTTGCTGAAGTCCCTGCTGCATCTTTCCAATTTGTCCTTGTAATCAAGAAGCCTAATGCCCAGTTCAAGCCTAAAAGTTAAATCCAAATATTGGTCTTAAGCTTCTAAGTAACTTTAGCAAAACTTACCCTTAGTTTTTATTGGGACTGAGAGGGAAAGGAGTTGTCACTGAGGGAGGTGAACCAGAGCAGCCCTTGGCTGACCTATTTGGTAGTCACACACTTTTGATCAAATGCGGAGTCCTTGTACCACCCCTATCCCAGAGACAGCAGTAGGTATCTTTGCTGCAAGTCCAATTTTGTGTTGTCTGAGTCCCTGTTTGCAGGGTACTTTGCTGCAAACTCTGGAGTAAATCTGGGTGTTTATAAATGAGTAAAACATGCCTTGTATAAAACATCTGTGTATTCCATAGACACAAAATAATAACGGCTGGCAGAGAAAAAAACAGAACAAAACCAGCACATCATCTCAGTACCAGACTGGCATAATGCACAATCTGATAGTCTGTAACATATTTTAACCATGTCAAAGTATATTGTATAATGCATTCTAACCTGTAAAAGCTAATGCAGTACACAAGTCGTGTAAAAACACCATCCCAGATGATGATCTCTAAAGGGAACAAGGCAGATTTTCTGAATAGCAATAGGTAGAAAAAAACCATGAATATGGAAAGTAGCTTTAAGAGCTGTCTTTTGCATAAGGTTTATTGTTCCAGCTCCTCTTTGCTTTTGTTTACTGTTATTAGAGCTCTATGTTTATGATTTAACAATCTTCTTGAAATAAGTTGCACCACTATTAGTGTATACTGCTTGTGCATTGCATCAGAAATAAAAACAGCTTAAACTTTTCCAGTAATTTATTGTACCACTACCAGGATAAAAGACATAATTAGCCTACACAAACCAAAGCGGGAGTCACAGCAAGCAAGTCAACACCAACAAGACAGAGGGAACTCTGCCCCAGGGTTTGTGTAGCCATTCAGGGATTATGTGCACTTTGTACATGCTAGGGTTTGACTGGGAGCCAGGTCTGAACTTTAAGGCATCAATTTCCTCTCACTAGTTTAAACTAAATGTTTTTTTCAAATTTGAAATATTTCAACTTTTTTCCTTCTACATCTGATTTGCAAGGCAAAATGAGAAATTATGAGAAAACATACTTCTTTGTTGAAAACTCTAATTACTTTGGTCATGAAGATACCCAGCATGGAGACTTTAACTACCAATTTTTCATTTAATTTTTTTTTTTTTTTCCTTTGGGCAGTACACTAAATATTTCCAAGCATAATGATAATTTCCTCAAATAAATTGTTCTGTTACTTGTGGTAAAACAGGAGTTCCATCCTAACTACTGTAATGTCAAGTACTGAAATAACCTCCAAGAATCATCTGGTTAGCACATAGGGAAGATTTTAGATGTGGGAGAAATTACCTACATGCTATTTATAAATATTGCTGTATTAGATACCATTCTTTCCTATTTTGGCTAGAAGAGTTGAGTTGCAAAAGAAACTGTAAAGGGAGTTGTGCTTTTACAGGCACACACATATGCTGCTTGGCTTAAGGCAAAAATTCAGCCTGCAGTAAATCTTGACAGCAGACAATTTTTCTGATATTTAATTATAGAGTCAGTATTTATCCCTGGTTAAAGCATACAGTTCCACTAACACTGAATATAAAATCACAGTAGTATCTCATATATATTCTTGTAATTAATCCTTACCAGCTGATTTTGTAACAGCTACCATTTTGGTAAAACAATACAATGATTCTGTGACACTGAAAGCCGAGTTCTGCTTGCAAATTTTGTTGCAAAATAAAAAAGCAGCAGTCTTAAAATCAAAGTCAGACATCATGAAGATAAGCAAAGCATAGAAAGATGGAACAGAGTATTCATCACTTACTAAATTTTTCATGTGCTTCTTACCTGTTTTGCATGAATTCTGCCATCAGCTTCAAGATAGGGGTTGTACATGCAGGTTCGCGGTACCACAGTTCAATAGCTCTTTGCAGAACAGAAATGTATGCAGGGTATCTTCACCAAAGTGAGTTAAAGAGTACACTGATAAAATAACACCTCGCAAAACAACTTCCCCTAAAACTGTACTACACCATCAGGTGGGTGGGCCAGATACAGACCTTGGCAGCCCATTCTGACAGAGGCACTGCCAGAAACTATACATTTAAGCATGTCTCTGCTTAGAAGACTAAATCCTTTGGAAACATTAATGCTTAAGTGGGAAATAGTTAATATACCAGAGCTGTAATGAAGGAAAGGGAAAGCAGCTTGTGTATGTGAAGCTAACCTGTAATTACATGTATAAAATGAGCTTAGGTGTTTAACAAATGGCATAAGTCACAAATGGCAATTTAATTTAAAACCACTATAAATTTACATATTAGCAAGTCCTGGGCCCCAAATTTCAGTGCCATCTCATAACATATTCTATTTGCTATACAAATGCTTGGGAACAATTTGATAGTATGAAGTTGTTTCCAGAGCATTCAAGAAGATAATTCAGCCAAACTGTGTGGGGGAGACGAGCAAAGTCACATTTCTAACAACTCCTTCAGGAGATCTGTTTGCTCATCAGCACCCAAGAGATATCTGTTCTTTTAAAGCAGGATTTAAAAGAATGCAAGACAGAAAAAAAATAAGTACAGCAGACTCTGCAATGTAATTTAAAAAAAATCTTATGAGTTACTGACTGTATCAAAATATTTAATGCAACGATTTGATACAAAGCTGTCCCCTAGTTTTCCCAACGTGCTGAAAAAAAGAGTTTATTAGGATAAGAATGCAGTCTGGTAATGGAAATGAGGTAGCACAGTCTGACCGGCAAAGATTGAACCAAGAGATTTTAACTATACAATTTGCTATTAAAACATGATCTAGCTAATCTAGTTTAATAATAAACTTATTTTTCATTTTTAACTTTGTTTCATGTCATATAATTCTAAATTATTTAACCATGAGAGAAATAGCAACTATTCTTAGGAAAAGGCTATTGCCTGTTCAGACAATAAAGGCCACTACTGTGAATCTTACAAAGCAGAATACAGACCAAGCACTCAACATGGGATTGTGAAATAGAAGTCTGAAATACATACAGGTTTACACGCTTCTGGGACAGTCACGGCTCAGTTCGCTATAACTCTTTTGGGTGGCAGCTAAAGCCGTCAGGCATAGCACTACTGATGAATGACAGCGCTGTGCAGACAGACAGAAGGCATTCTGGCTACTGCTGTCCATCTGAGGCATCTAATGACTTGTGCATTTTTGCTGCCAACTGCTTGAGGTACTGCAGGCACAAACTATATATAGTGGAAGAGGCTGACATGCGAAATATACTTTTAGACCTTGTTTCTCTCTCTCCTTTATGGTGTTTACATTTTGAATCAAACAAACTAGAGTTAAACATACCATGGAGAGTTATCCAGTAATAAACTGGGATTTAAATTCAAATCCTACTTGCTTACAATATCCTCTAAGGGCATAGATGATCCATGCCACCTCATACGCTTAAAAATTCACTAATGCCAATTCCATTTTTTCTGCAGTGGACTTCCAAACCAGCTCACTCTCAGCAGAGGATGGTCAATATACTGAAAATGCAGCAGATGACACGTAAGGTACAGAACTGAACTATGGTATTAATTCTCCTAAGTCAGGCCTCTTCCTTAGCCTTCCCGGTAGCCTCATGCACACAAAAGGGAGGTGGTGCAGTGCTGCAAAGCCCCACTGAGGAATTTTGTGGGGTAGAAAGTATTTGTCTTTTCAGATTTCACGGTAAAGAGAGTAACTTGTCAGCCAAATCCTACAATCAAAATCTAAGTCTACAAGTATATCCGATATGATCAGCTATCTTAATTCAAAAACATAAGCACTGAGTCTACATTCATTAACAAGGAAAGCCTGGAGACTATAGTAAAATTTTATAAAAGCTAGAGTCAACAGAAAGGCCTTGGCAATTTATTATTTTTTTTTTAAATCCAATAAAGTGGGATAAATTGCTTTTAAACATAATACTATTTTTAAGTGTTTTTAACCACAAGCTTCAAGGAATCTGACTAATTAATGAACTCAACCTAACCAGTTCAAGTTCAAAGGAATTCAAACTGCAAAAAGTGATACTGAGGTTTGCATCAATGCAACTGGCATTAACAGCTACTACAAACAGATTACCGGTCAGGTAGCCTTGTCTGGTAAGAAAACGTGTTCCCCTCTTCTCCTGTCATTAGGAAACTTCAATCCCTACAATTGTTTGTTGGGCTCTTTCAAGTTTTTACCTAATCCTGAATCCTTAAAACATATTAACTTAAAAGTTTAGTTCTTCAAAAGTAGAATAATTTTGAACAAGTCGTCTTACTGCTACACATGGTTTTATTTTGTTAAGAAATATGATACAATTTTGGACAAATATGTAACAATGGTAATTTGGTGAAAAGATTGTTTTGCTTGTTCTAGTGATCCACATATGAAGTAGCATAAGATCAGGCATCCAAGTATCTAGGTCAACTGGAGCTTTTAAATGACCACTACATAAAACATCTCAATGGCAGATCACTTTTTCTGTAAACTTAGTGTCTATGTATCTATACATATAGGTATTTTTATATAGACAATTTCATGCACTCACACATATACATTGTGTGCTATCTAGCAGACTGCAACTCTGAATCAATCTAATAATTGAATTCTTGCAACCCATTTTCTTACTGCAACCTTTTTCTTTCAAAGAGACAACAGAAGTCATTAAATACTGAGAATCAACTGGAAGGAACACAGAAAAAATAGCCTATGGGCTAGCACCTAACTGTAAGACACACTAAATGAAAGTAACAAAGAAGTGGATATTACCCTGAACTCACAACTGAATCTCCATGGACGTATCTGACTGCGAGACCAAGGACCTTAGACTACAGCCTGATATTAGTATGAAAGAAAACAGATTACACATTCAACATTTCATCCAGGCAGTCTTGGAGTAAGCAGCAGAATGAAATACCTAAGGAGAATCATCACTGTTAAGAAAAACAGGTTTTGATTCTACTCAAACTGGTATACATGTTTATTCAGGCCACACCTGCATGTCCAGGACTGACCTACAAATTACTGAGACCCCATGTTATGAACACAAAAGGCAAATAAACTTTCCAAAGCTGTGGTACTGGAATCGTCATTGACAGCTTGACATATCAATATTTCAGGAAGAATAAATGACTTTCATATCCAGGGTTTGGGGTTTTTTTGTTTTGTTTGTTTGTGTGATGTTTTTCTTCATCTTTCATTACTAGATACTTTCGGAAAATGGTATACTTAACACCTGAAGCTGCTTAAAATATTTGGAAATATTTTAATGAAGTCTTTTGAGACATCACCTAATACAACTTTAAAACAAATTTTACTATTATTATAAGTATTTTCTCTTCATCCCTCGCCAGAGGAAAACTATAAATCTTGTCTCAGCTGAATGAACACCATTTATCATATTCATTTTCTTGTCAATACAATTATGAAAAGCCTTTGGCCTTTTTCCAAGGAGCCTGATTTGCTAGAGAAACTCAATTAGTATAAGCAAGCCTGCTATAAAACAGCCCTATTTGGCAATCTAGCGCAGCTTCAGCATACCTGACGATTCACCTCTAAACCATGATCCTAATAACTCAATCATAACGGTAAAATACAAGATACAATGGTGTCCCCCGTGCCTCCCTTGTCTCCCCTCCCTGGACCAAAAGGACTTAAAAGAAATTATTTCTGCTCATTTTTGCCATCTACTGGACAAAACTTAAATCCTAAACATTGCAACCAGAAAAAAGCAAGGAATCTCTCAGGTGAGAGATTACCGAGTGTAATTTGTTTTGTTATGGACAGGGCTTAGACCCAAAATATTTCCTGCAATCACTTGAAAAGTTTATCAACACATTCTTCTACCAACATTTGCAAGTGACTATTTCTGACAGTCTTCAATACAAAATAAACATTGTCTTACGGTATATCATAGATTAAAAGTTCAGCCTCCTACCCCTTGCTTCTTTGTATTGTTTATTTATTGAACAAATGCAAGTACACTAGATTTATTTTGGCTAATATTCCATACTTTCAATATTGAAATACTAGGGCTCCAAACAGAATAAAACCTGTTTGAAAAACAGCTTTTCTTTGCTATTAAAACCATTTTCTGATTATATATTTGAAACTACAAAAGAAATGTATTAATCAAAGGATACTTAAACTTTGTATGATAAAATTGGCATCTGACTTTCCTTTCTCCTCCCATTTACCTTTCTGTCTTTATATACAGTAAATAAGAGTTGCAATAATAGCAGCTTATTCTGCTATACTGTTTTGGATCAATACCTGGACTCAGCCAAATGAGATGAAAGCCACTGAACAGAAGCATGCACTCATCCTTTACAGCCAAAAGTGAGGATGGAAAAAAATTTTGAACCTGTGCAAGGCAAAAGAAACCGAGAAGGTCTGAGCTTTGAATTCCACACAAGGCTAAATTTCAATCTATTTTTATTGTTAATACAGAATAATGAAATTCAAAAGTTGGAGGTTGTTTTTATTTATTTGAAATTAACTTAATTCATAAACTGGAAGGAATAAATTAATGAAAAAAAAAATTCAGGAAAAGGTCCTGAGGATTACATATCCTGCATCCTTGTATAAAAAACCACCTCCATGGATGAATCAATTTCTTTCAAATGGAGAGGAGGTAAGTCTCTGCTCTGTTATCCCTCCTCCTACAACTGGAGATTTGCAGTTCCGCACAGGAGAAAAGCATGATACTCATGCTGTACAAGCAAAAAAAACAAAGTAAAAATAATTTGAAATGGAAGCAGCACTGATCTGCTTTTACACATCTTCCTGATTTTATTATTAAGTTTCAGGGTAACACAAGCACAAACAGTACTAACAAAGTTAAATGTACCCAATGGTGCCCACTAGAAAATGAGATGCTAATTCACAGTCTGGCTCAGTAGTGGGTTTTTTTGTTTTTGTTTTTGTGGTTTTTTTCCTTCTCCCCTCCAGTCCTCTAAAACTGAAATTAAGGGATGCTTTCCACTGATTTTGAGAGAAATAAAGATTACACTGCTTTATGCTTTGGACTTACTTTCTGCAAGCTAAGCCTGCACATAGACAGAATCACTGCAAGCTTGTGAAGGTCTTAAATAGGACTTATCTGAATGGTCCTCGGGATTCTACTACCCATCACACAAGGACGTCTATCAGATCACACCAAGCTCTGCTGGACAGTCTTTCGGTCCTTAAAGGCTAATTTCCTAGTTGCAGTCCTATATTGATGCATTCCTCTTTCTTACCCAGGAATATTATTAGTGAAAAGTAGAATTTCATTATTTACTTAAAATAAAAATATTGTTAAAACCTTGATTTCTACTAAAGCCTGTAATTGTACTTGAATCTTATTTTTTCTGTCTATAAAACCAATACATAATTAACTTACATAGCTTTACGAGATCTAAATTATAAATCAAATATTTGCATAGTTACTTTACTATATATTTCAGCAGTTTGTTACTAATATGACTGTGTGCCTGAAGACAGAATGTCAGCTATTGGATTTATAAAAATACAAAACATTTCTCTGTAGTATTAAGAAAATAGCCATGAGTATTATTTTATTTGTTGGCATTAAAATGTATACAATATTTAAAACAAATAGAGTTCCATTATCATTACCTATTGAAGAAAACTACAATATAAAGATTTTGATTGTGTTTTCAGATGTCCATTTTCTTCTGGATCAAGAAGACTGCAGGTGTTGCGGTATTAATAGAGTTGACATAAATAGAAAGTAACTGACTAAATTAAAGACATGATTCATACCAGAGAGAGAAATCTCCCCAGACAGCACTTGTACAGTATTATTTTAAGCACTTTCAATGTTAAAACAAATGTAGGTACGTTGTGTTTGGAGTTAAAGACACAGCTTTTTTTTTTTTTTTTTTTTTTTTTTAAGGAAAACATTAGGGATTTATGAAGGGAAGAAAACCACTTGGATGTGTTTTCTAGATTAGTAGTGTGACACAACAAAAAAGTGACCTCTCTGTGGTCCTTCCCAGTTAACTGCATGGTTGCCATTGTGCTGTAATTTTAGCTGATTACACATTAGTTCATTTAGCTTTGTTTCCTCTTCCCCACTGTGCCATACTATTAAACTAATGCAAGGGGCCTGGTATCCCTCTGTGCACAGAGCTGGTATTGTCATCGTGTAATAAGGATACATCCAGTCAAACAGCATGGTGTAGCTGGTCTTTGTGTTTAGTGCAAAGGCAATCCCTCGAAGATCCCTTGCCAGCCCGATCAACATACGCTGTCAGTGGGAAAGAGACACAGTAATTGATTTTCACGTTAGCACAGAGCAGATGGAGTAATAATCAGCCAATAATGACCACATATCTGATTTTGATTCATTAGTTTAAATGTCTCACTCCAATTTTTTCTTACAAAAAACACAAAGATTCTTTTAACAAACAAGATTTCCACAAGTTTTATAGCGATAACACTACCAAAATGCTTAGGAAATGTTTTTGATTATTTGATATGCTACCCTAATGAACAATGCAAATTAAAACATAATATAAGAATATTGTGTATTAAAGTTTAAAAGTGCTTCCTGTATTAATATATTTAAAATAACAGTAACAATAAAATGTTAATTTAAGCTTGTAATATTTTGAATGAGGTATAAGACTAACTGATACTCATAACAAGCTACAATTAAGGTTGCACTGAGATTCTCATTGTACTGTTATTTTAAAGTATCTTCCCTGCGCCCGCCACCCCGGAAAGTAATTTTCCACATTAGGTTTCTTCAAAAAGTGACTTTTTTGTTTACGGAAAACCATGCAAATGTCTATCTGTATTAACATTAGTTCTGAGATGAGTATGTTTTTCCCTTTCATGACTGAAGTACAGCTTCAGAATCCTTTCAGCACAAATGCAGACAACATTTTATGCATAGATAATTAGCCTCTAACTAAAGGGATGTTTTCAGGATAATTAATAGACATCAATAAGAAACACTGGTGAATGAAAAATATTTTAACAATATAAACAAGCATTTCAATTCACTGAGACAAACAGTCTTTTTGATAATTAAAGAGTTTTAATAAATTTTATCCATGTGTTGCAGGTAGGGTTTGTACTTTTTATTTTTTTTTTTTTTTTCATAATAAAAGACCACAGTACTGCAGCATCTGGTAAAAAAATAACCATAGAAGCATGGCAAAAAACACAGTAAGGAGTTCTTGCTTTAAAACCAGAGCTTATAATAACATACCGCTTGGTGCTAACACTGTAATATTTATAGTATTGAGAAATACAAAAGGTAAGATTCACATATTAATTTTAATTGATTACATAAAGAGCAAATTATTGCTGATGCCTTGTTAAACTGCTAAATGTAATCTTACACAAGGGCTAATTTCTGCTTTTCATATAAAGACCCATTAGTCCAACTGACTTGGATGGCACGCACATAGATTTATCCAAGGCTAAATTGAGTTCTCTACAAAACACTGGTGAGGTTGCTAGGAGTATTTTAATATTTGCATTTCCTCTTTGTTGTGCATTGAAATGGCCTGAACTTGCAAGATGCTCAGAGGTCTCAACTCTCATTAACTTTAATGGGACTCTGAAATCACTAGAGAGGAAGTGTTCAATACTGAGAATATGCAATATAAAATTGTAACTTTATATTCATCTGTATTTTCCTACTTTGTGTGCTGTTTTGTCCAAACAGAAAATAACTGTTTAGCAGACATGGTGTCCAAAATGTAAAGAATTAAAAGAATTTGGCAGCAACACTTTATACTTCTTTCTGAAGGGATACAGAGATGCAACAATACATCAACAATACATCACAAGGAAGTGGAAACCTTCCAGATTGATTTTGGTTCCTTTGCCCATTCTAGCCACAAAAAAAAGGAGACAAGCAAGACTGCACAAAGGAAAAGTTGGAGCAGGGAAGGGGAGATACAGTCCCTGGCAAGACATGAACTTGCCTTTGTTTGAGGATGCGCTTGGAGAGAAAGAGCTCACCATCTTCCTGTGGTCTCTAGAACATGGATTAGAAAAAGACAACCAACCAAACCCATGTTCCTCTAACATGCTTAGTCTGTTGTTATAAAAACAACTGGTTCTAACAAAACACTCTTTTGCAAATATATTTACAAAACAGATTGGCTGTGAGACTTTAAAAACTATTAATAAAAGTAGACGTGCAACTTTCTTTAAACTATGGTCCCAGATTTCTGTGAACCTACACAAAACACCAGGCAATTTCAGACACCATTTGACCTTGAAAACTAGAGAAATGAGAACAACTACTACATAAACTACATTTCTTGGCTTTCTATTCTTTAAATTCAGGTGTTGCTATTAAAAAGCTCATACCATTAAACACATTATTCTTAATAAATGACTTCAATCTACAAGGCATCATAATATTCTTGTCCTGTAAAATCCCAGCAAACTCAATGGTTTAGATATTGTCCATTGGAACTCAACTTTATAAAATAACAGAACCTACAGCTGGCAACATCAGAACACAGCATATATCATAGCCTTCAGAATCCTGAAAGAAATCCTGACCCATTTAAGTCACTGGTAAAAATACCTTTAAACTCTAATAGGAGCAAAAATCACCCTAGATTCCATTCTTGCTTAAGTCACATTTAATAAGAAAAAAACCCAACCCCTAAACCCTAAAATCCCAAGACAGTCTAGTTTAAGTCCATTATGAGTTTTCAAATAGCACTTATGTGCCTAAAATTTATTCATTATAAACTTTATACACATATACATCTACTTTTTGTCTATCATCCTGAGGGATGTGAAGTGTCTTGCAAACTTAACAGAGTAATTTGAAGAATACATGAAGCTACTGCTTCATTCACAACTGAACACCAGCCATTTCTGGGGCAATGTGACAGTTAATAACACCACCAGCAACTGCAAAATGAGTAAGATGAGAACTGAAGAACAGCAAATAAAAGAAACATAGCAAGAGGAGCTTGTCAGTAGTATGTGGGTTTACACATTGCTTTTCTTGCTAATGAAAGAATTTTGTTCAAATTTCAGTTTTGAAATATTTTCCCCTGAACGTCAGTGATAGGTTTACTTAAAATGAATTAAAATAAAGCAATTTTAAAAAGAAACTCAAGTATTTTGTTTCAAACTCCGGAAGAAGATTTTTTCAATGGATTTTTCAAAGGAAAGGAGCTGAAGATTTAAATATTCACAGAAAAAACCCTGGGACATGCCAACATGTGCCAAGTGTCTGACTAATGCAATTTAAAACAGAAGAGACTCCTCACACCACCCACCCCCAAAATGGGGTTTGTAATGGAAAGTCTGACAGACCCTTAACTATAGTGGCACTACTGGGTGCAGCTATAATATTACCCTCATAATTCTACTATATAATAACAACAAAGGAAAAAAAAGGTGAAGGGTCATTGCGCTTTGTCTTTAGAATTAAGATGGCTGTCTTCATCCTTACAGCATACTCTTAATTCTGGAGACACGTCTTAATAACCTCTAAATAGTTCCAACAAAAGAGCCGTGTCAGAGGAATGAGCAGGCCCCAAGGTGTTTCAACTGGAGTGTTTTCATCTGCCTTTATTGCTCTATCCCTCTCCAGAATTAAGGCAATAACCTGTGATAAATTATTCAGGAACTGCTACAGGGATCAAAGCAAAATCATTCTGTTAAAGTGCTGTTTGCAACATTTGGCACTTAGTGTGAAAACTTTTAATGTGTGCAAGCTGAAAATCAAGGATTTTAAATAATTTAACAGCATGGAGTTTCTACAAACCAGCTAAAGATAGCATGTTGCTATTTAACTGCTTTTTCCTCAGATCCCTTTTTTCACGTGCTTCTAGCAAATCTGGTGATGTCACAACTATCAACAAAGTATTACCGAGATTCCGGTTATCCAGTCAATATATTACTTAACCAGATTGGCAAGAGAAACCTTGAAATTCTTAGGAGAAAATTAGCCACTGTTTTAATACTGGACATTTTTCCTATTAATATAAAAATGTGAAGAAGGAAGTAAAAAAATAGAAGAAGAAAAAAAAGGAATGCAAAACACATAACTACTTAAGCCATCTTCAATTAGATTTGATTTCCCTGGAAAAGAACCCTAAACTTATGTTTTGTATGCAGATTTAATGATTACAAATGTATTGTAAAAAGAAAGAGCTCCCTTGTTGTGACTGTTTTTCAATGGTGTATTTCAGCAATATTAAAAAACTAAAAAAACCAAACCCTAGCCAGTTAGAAAGTCCTAGTAAAAACCACAAATTAAATGAATTTGGCAGTCCTGGACCATTTTCATAGTGATATTTTAACAGTGTCATCTCCCTGTGGATTGGAATACTAAGCATTTTATTGAAGAACTGAACTGGTTTTGTTTTCAGTACTTGCAAAATGAAGTACCTGAAAGCACTTTTGCATGTATTATTTATTTATCATGATAGAAAAATAGCTTTAACCTAATAAATTACGTTTAAGAGAATTTAGAGCAAAAGTTTTGTTTATGATAAAGCAACAGATTTAGTTCTTTATCAGTAGCTTAAAGCACCAAGTTTTCTTTATACAAATTAGACAGATGGTGCTTACAGTAGAATTTACTAAAGGTCTGTCACAACAAATGCAGCCAAGCTGCATATTTAATCACTGCAGAACCTTGTCTACCTGCAGCTGCCAACTGCTAATCCAATTTCCCTGATAAATGTGGCAAGAGACACGATCAGCAATAAAGAGCATCTAACTCCATTTTCCTGCAGGGCGTCTTTTGATGAACATTTAGGACGGAAGCACGGAGTGCACTGTGTGGCCCTGACTGGTGGCAGCTGCATGCATTTTGAAGACACAGTTCTCAGGTTACTCACTTAATTCTGCCACTATCATTATGTTGCTATTGATCTCAGTAGCTCTTGTCTACACAGCATTACTCTAGATGAAGCTGAATCAGGCAGTTATCATGCATCAAACTTGCTCAAAAGCCTGGAGATTTCCCCTTAATTACTTGTGATTTTATTTGCAAATACCGTTAAAGTGTAATCAAGCAGTCACTTTCCAGGGTCGTTAAGAACTTGCTAGTTTAGGAATATATCACTGGCACTCCATTAAAATTTCTCTACTAAGATGGTTTCAAGCAAACCAGGCAAGACAATGGCAAAATTATTTTAATAAACTGAAACCTCACATGAGATAAATAGTTTCCTACAGAAAGGGCAATGCTATCAAATGACCTCTTTGTTCTAATTTTTAGTATTTAGAACTTGAAAATATAAGAGATGAATCCAAGATAGATGAACTGTGTCTATTTAAAAAATGAGAAGTTATTAAAATTAAATACATAAAGTAACAACAAATGAGTAAACTAGAGTTAAGTAATTGTTGAAATAACCTTAAGTACAATTTTTTTTTAATATTAGCTTAATTCAAGTGATTTTTGGGAACTGTGCATCTTCTGATAATGTCAGATGTACTGCAGACAAATTATTTACTAAATACCTCTAGCATACCTGTTTATTTTCTTATGAAAGGAAGTAGATAAATAAGATGATGTAGTATTTAAGTTTTCATCATATTTTAAAATAGCAAATTAAAAATTACTGCGAGAGTTTCTTCAAAATTACCCTCTGTGTAGCTGAAACGCGCACTCCAGTGTGCATTGTTAACTATTTATGCAGTGATGGTAGAAGGGGATCACTTTAATGCAATAGTGCTCTAATATATTACCATTCCTGATGATGCAGCTTTTATCTAGCAAGGCTTTTTCTTCCCTAAAATATACTGTTGTTTTGACACAAACAGCTTGCTACACTTAAGGATTTTACTAATAAAACATAATGTTGTGTTAGATATTATGACTGTTGCCACAGCTGAACTGACTTGTCAAATCAATCCTAATATGGCTCCCACAGGCACATAAAAACCTTATTTAGCTATCAGTTATCCTAATCACTTTGTTCAGTTTAAGGGTGCAATACTTCAAGACCGGTTCCTATTTATACATATATGCCCAGCCATTTAATAAAGTCTTGATTTATATAATAAATTATTGTTTGAAAAAATACTTCAAAGCAGCAGTGTTTTATCAAGTGTGTTACAACATGTCTCCTCATACCCCCAAATAAATATGTTAATATACACAAACAGGATACTTGCATGGCAAAGGGGAATATTACATATGAAACAGATAAGCTATCACTGAAGACAAATTTGTCCCTTTGATTGTAAATGGGGATCAAATGGGGTCACTTGATCTGCAAAGCACTGAAAAATCCCAAGGCTTTTATAAAATCTTCGTCCAAAGTTTATTTAGGATAGTCATTCGTAGCCTTTTTATCTCTACTGTCTGCATTCCTAATTATATATATGTATACAGTTATATATAAATATACATATAAGTATACAGGTATAAACATGCCAAGAGACACAGACAGAAGAGACGACAAGCTTGTTGATAAATGCTTGCCCCACTTAGTTTTTCCCATCAATAATTTATTTTCCTAGAATTGAAATAAACTTACCTTTGCTTCTTTTTGTTCAAAACTACTGTTGAATATCTGAGTCACACTTTCAAACAAAACTGTGAGGGGGAGCATGAAATTCTCAAACTCATCTTCATCTTCACCTACAGGAAAAGAAACCAAAACAAAAGAGCAAAAGCATCACATCCGATTCACACTGTTGTTTGGAAGGGTCAGTCTCTTAGGCTTTTATAGAAAAATCTCACTGACATCACGGGAACCTTCATACAACCAACAGGAACAAAAACCCGAGGTTTGACATATTTTTACTGAGCTACAAAGAGGACAAATTGTTGATTGCAAACAACTTGTATCTGGGACTGGCATGTCTCTGCACTTCATATCTTTCTCTTTTCATATTTCTGTTTTCTCTGTTAATCTGACAGCATTTGTTCAGTAGCCTGGAAGAATACTGACATAAGAAAGTCAAGACTCAACAGTTAGAAAATGTTAAATTTAAGACTGCAACAATAAATTAGACCCTTTCACATGGGTACTTTGTAGTATGATGTTTAAATCACAATCTTTTATGACCGTATACTATTTTTTCTACCTCCTACCTATTTAGTATACAGAATTAAGCTGTCATGGAAATAAATCTGGACTGTGTTGGGTTATTTGTGTGACACTATTGCCTTATTTGTTTCAGAAGGTGTGAATTTACAGTAAAAGAAACAAGATGTTATGGATAGGAAAAAAAGAGATTGTCTCAGTTGAAAAATAACCTGTAAGTCTGCATTGGTTTTGTTTTGTCATGACACTGAACAAGTAACTATAAGCAACAACTTTTTAGAAATGGCAATTTGCATGAGGATAGGTACTCACGCTACTTCTATTTAGGCCCTTAATGCAGGTAGCTTGCCTCTTGCATGCAGATTCCCCTCGAGAGTAATATGTAATTTATGTTCTTTAAAGAGCTCTTTGCTATAGGGCTTCCCTCTCTTCTCTCTTCATTGGCAAAGTCTGGCAAACTAAATTGCAACTGAAGTTAGGAGGAGTCTTTCATGTGTCAAACTGGTTGAGCAAAGTTAGTGTAAGCTTTACAGCATAGTTTCTACACTTCATATATCTATCTGTAAAATGGGCCTAATTCCAGCCTCTTATCTCTAGATATACTGCAAAGACCAAATCACACATTCCAGTACAACAGTAAGAATGATAGAAAAGGTCAGGAAGAAAAAATAGTAGTCACAACAGAAAGCAAAGTGTGGACTAACACATAAATCCAGATGACAACACACACACACACAAAAAATCATAATACTTGGTAGCTTCTCATTAAGCTGGGATGACACATCTTCTGAACTCAGAGAAATAATTATGATCCTGCAACTAAAACCGCCTCATAACAATGTAAATATTTACAATAGAGAGGAAAGGAAAGTTGCAGAGGGAATCCCAATTCCAGCCTTTCCTCAGTTCTGAATACTCAGCTTTGTGACCTGAACTGCTTCCCTTTAACACAGGGCTTTCTTGACCAGTTTTCCAGATTTTTTTTTAAAAGCAAAGGACATACTTTCAATTGCTACCGCACCAGTCAGCCACAGTTACGGAGCCTTCAAATCACAATCAATGCTCAAGAACTTTCTTAAACTAACAAAGTAACTGACCAAACCTCTGACTTGCACCATGCACCCGCAGTAGAACCAATGAGGGTGAGGCGCTTTGTTCTAGATTTCAAAGATACTGCTGGCGCCAATAGGATCTGGTAGACTTTGGGAAAATCCAACCCTGTCCATCTTTGCTGGTCTCCTCTGACACCTTCTCTCTGCTCCTTTCAACTGGAGTCAGTCTTCTTATTTGTTGTTTCTGGACCTTTGTGTCCCCTTCAATTACTCACAGTAACCCCAGGCTATTCATCCAGCTTCTTGTTTCCATCTCCTTCCTTTGCCAACTCCAGCTCCTCAGGCAGTTCCAATAGTGTCAGTTTCTGTACCTCCTCCTCTTGCCCTCTTAGGAGCTAAACTATTTCTATATGCATTGCATATCCTGATGCTTTTCTCATTTTAATTGCTTATCAGATTTTCATTGGAGAAAAAAAACCCCAAACAAATAAAGATCAATAATTTAGAAAATGTCCCATGCTGGTACTGTCCCATGCCAGTGAACAGACTAACAGAAGTCATTTAGATACAGCCCTAAGCAGGATCAGGGCTCAATTGCCATTTATAGAGTCCGCAGGAGAAACCTGAATTACCATAACATAGCAAAAGTAACACTGCCTCTCATCTAGAGTGCTGCATGTCATTAGAAGATTAGCTCAACGGAGATACTATGTATACATCCAAATTCAAGATGAACCCTTCCTGAAAGTAGAATCTCAAGCATACTTCGTCAAAAAGCTGAGAAGACCAAAGAACTACTAGAATGTCCAATGTTGATTGGGACCAACACTTTAATGACAAACCAGCTAGTTCTGGAAATGGGGTAAGGGCAAATCTTATGTGCTATTTCTGTTCTAAATTTCAGTTCAGGCAGTCAAGAAAGAATATACAATTAGGATCCTATATAGCATTGCCCTATTAATCAAATAATTTGGAACTTTTAGAAAAGCAATACAAATTACTACCTATAAATTTCTTTTGCATTCCTGTACAAGCCACATTCCCATCCTATGAACAGTACAATATTAATAAGGAAGAAACTGTCCTAAACAAACCTATCATGGTAAATTGTTAATTTTCTATAACTGAAACTATGCATACATATCCTTATTACGTCTTTTGAAAGAAAAGAGATGCCTCACTTGTAAGTTAGAGTAGGCCTTGGTGTGGATTACAGCAATAGTGTTTTAAACATGCTTCACTTGGGAGAGGATTGGTACTGAGCATGACTGCATACACCTGTAAGGACAGGACACTGCCAAATCATGCCAAATAACTCCTGAAGGTATTTTCTACAGCTTAGATCTACTCTTTCTGGTAGTGCAGAAGAAAAAGTGATTAAAAACTATTAAACCTAGAAAAAAAAATTATTTAAATATAACTTTTCCTGGTGTTCTTGTATTAGTTTTGATTATTATATACTTCATGCAAATATTCAGTTTACTTTAGAAATCTTGGACTAAGAATCTTGGAAAAAATGATGCAATTCTAAATGCCAAAAGAATTATTAAAAACACAACCTGGGGCACATAAGGATCTGAAATCTAATTATATTCATATGAAGTTAAAGTAATTCAACAGAAACCAAAGTGCATTTTGAAACAAATACCAATTAATAAATTACTGTTTCTTCCTATAACTAAGTTTTGCCAGTCACTCCAACAGGACATTGTTTAAAATGCAATTATTCTGAATTCACAGCATTCAACTAATCTCCAAAAATACTTCTACATCAAACAATTACTTAAAATAACCCCATCAATAAAAATTCATCATAATTTTGTTTCCACATAAATTGTTTATCATTTATATAAAAGGATTTTATACAAAAATCCTTTTCATTCAATTTAAAAAAAAAAAAAAAAACTCAGAGAAGACAACCGGTACAATGCTTTTTAGCCTAAAAATGTAAGTTTGCACAGTTTGAAAACATCTTTTGGCCCACAAGGTAAGAACATTGTCATTTAATGCTTGCACAGACACACAGAAAGGACAGTTTGTGTCTACCTTAGTTTTTAAATTTGGATCCTAAAATGTAACTTATACCTGTTGGTGTCTCTAGATGTGCTTTTCTATAATTTCAAACCCAAACAAATTTATTTCAGTAGGAACACAAAGGACAAGAGCCAAAGACTGATGTATATTTCTTCCAGATACTCCTAATCATTTCAGATCTTGTAGAGCTGTTAATCCAGAGGAATCACAATGACCTCAGCCAGTTTGTAGCCAGTCGTAAGTCACATGCCTGCATCTTGTCTGACATATATTTCCACAAACTCTACTTTGAGAGGTAATTTTTATCATCTGTGGTCTTGTTTTTAACAATATTTCTTTTTCCCCTGTAGGAAAAGTTATTGAAGATGCATGTGTAACCCATTTTGTATTAGAAAATGTACCTATTGCTTTCGTTATACAACACTGAGCCAGTACTGAAAGCAGTTGAACTGCAAGTAAACGCTGGTCCAGCTCACAGTTGCCATTCTTTAAGAAAATGCTGGTAAGTATCATTTGGTCTTGCCTCAAAGTTTACTGTTTCCAGCACTGTTTCAGAACTCTTGTCAATGTTTTTATTAAAACATGGCTGGGCTTGTATATTGGGAACTTGCATACAGAAATGAAACAACAAATCCTTCCACTAGAAGCTGGGAGGTTCTGGCGTAATTGCTATGTCACCTGGAAATTCAAAGTACTTAAGCACTTAGTTGTAAATCCTCATACTTCATACAAAAGTATGTATCTTCATACTTCATACAAAAAGTGCTTCTGTACAAAAGATAACTCATTTTGCTTATTTCTCCAACAGAAGGCAACAAACAAATACAGTGTTATTGCTCAATGCCATAAATCTCAACAGTTGATAGGCAGTGATTTCAATACCAACTATAGCATATTTAGTGTACAATTAAACTGCTGTTTGATTGGTTTAATAACCTTAAAAGTTCATAGTATTATACAAGACAGCAAGGTGCCTCAGGGACACGGGAGGAGGACCTTACCTAAATCTACCATGAGGAGACGAGTGAGAGCAGTGTAGAAGACTGTCCGGCACCTCAGGTCACTGAGGCTGTAATTATCGCTCACGCCCAAGAAAGGGAAGTGCTTACTCTGTTGAAACACAAGCGTATGAGAAGTTAAGTGTTCTACAAAATTTACCCCACACAATGTTTTTTAACGCAGTCAGGAAACTTACTGTGTGATTCTGAAGCATGAATTTCACAGCCTCTATTTTCACAAGTTTTTTCAGGAGACTATAAGTAGCAGGTGTTAAGGAAAAATCACCCTCGCAGCATTATGATTCCATTATCAGGTTGTACAAGACTTTCAGGAATTTTTAGTGAGAAAAAAATCCTAACTGAAACAACAACAAAGGTACATTAAAAAAAATAATCTTAATTTCATCTAGAAATATGTGTCATGGAGATAGTCTTTAGAACATTAAAGACCACAATCTATTATTAATTAAAGCAATTACTTTTCATGGCATATATTCTAGTCACAAAAGAGACAAATGAATGAAATGACTTTTATAATTAAATGGAGAGTTTCTGAAAATAAATGGTGCTGTTCTTTTCCCAGATAGACCCGTGTTATCAGCATGTTAAAAAAAAAAAAGTGGTTTTGCAACTGCCTGTGTTGAAGGTGACTGGCACTTGGCAATGGGACTGTCAGCAGCCCTAGGTAGCTCTGAAGCAGCGGCCTCAAAATCATAGACATGATCTTCCAGATCTGTCAAAAATCACATTTAATTTGTTTCAGTTACAACAGATAAAAATGCATCTCATAGGTACTAAGCTATGTTAAACACTTAGTCAAAGTATTTTCAGATGTTTAAGAACTGACCGGATTTCTTAAGAACATAAGAAGTCTCAGAGCCACAGCAAAGTCTGTAACAGGGTGGTACAGCTGGGAATTTTGGATGTATCTATGGATACTTCCACAGGAATCTCAACTTCTTCAACTTTGTAAAATATAAAGCCAATCTAACTGACTACTGCTAAGCATGAACTGAAATCTTCCACTCCACAAACCAGCTAACTTCAACGCAGGTATAGTCCAGCCACCACGCTCTGCTCTCAACACAGGCCCCTCAAGAAGGTCTCCTGGGCTGGTCCATGCATTGCGCTAGCAAAGCTATGTGACTCCTGGGCTGAAGCTCCTGGTCCTGCTCTGGCAGGGTAAGCTTGAGTCTGTTTGCACCTGCTTATATCCAAAGGCTCCCAGAGACACACACATTAAATGACACAGCAGCAATGCATTTCGCGGACTGCATATCTTCTACAGATCCCATATTCCAGCATTACTTACTAAGCAGTTACACCTGATAAAATGTAGTATTTTTCTTCAAGTTTCTTTTAAAAAGCATGAGAAATTGTATTAAATCAAAAGCTAAGTTTGCAAAAACTATGTTACAGAATCCCTTAAAGTTCAGACAGTTAAGGCGTGTTTCACAACTTGAACCCCTTCCTAGACTTGTGAATTACGAACATCTTTAATAGCATGAGGATGCACTAATTCCCTGTCTCAGATGATTGAGACATTTGGGGTTGGGCAAAACAGACAATGTGCATTCCACTAAGAGTCATGTTGATACCTTTGCAAGCTTTTATACAGGGGTAACCGCTGCCACGAGCGATGTTTGCAAACACGGAGTGAAAGAATGGCCAAAGCAATGGCCTGGGTTTTCTGACTCCTGCTTCTCCTTCATTTGACACAAAATTGCTGACTCTCAGCAAGTCAGTTAAATTCCACTGTCTCACTTCTGCATCTGTAAAATGGGGATATAAAAGGCTTTGTGATAGCTGACTATATTAGTATACTTTTTCAGGAATGCCATAGAAAAACTCAGACCCCAGAAACATTCATAAGCATTGAAGGCATCAAATGAATGAAATGACTTAAGGGCTTGTACATTCTACAATGAATATTATAAAACAGGACTCATTAGTTTACTGAACACCATTGATCCCTGGCATTGATGAAGTTATTCAAGAAATAATCAGTATGACTGCATAATTTAGACTGTGCCTACAGTCATGTACAAACAGAGAAGAATTTACAAATACCCATAACATTTTTAATTGTTACTATTTTTTTTTTTGAGTGCTTGCTTCACTCTGACATTCCTGCACATAACTGATTGAAGAGTTTGATTACTTTTACGGGAATAAACAATTTCCCTTTTTATTTTAAATGGATTAAATTCTTTTTAAACAGTTATAAGTGTAAGAATAGGTTTTATAGATGCTACTGGAAAATCGCCTAATCTCTTTTGTCAATCTATAACACTTGACTTAGCATTACCTGGTTTTAGATCACAAAGCCACATAGTTGGCTTTCCCTCTCGCCCCCCCCGTTACCAGGGAGAGCCTTTCATAACATTGTAAGGCTACCGAGACATGCATAAAGAATTTTTGAGAGACCATAAATATTTTACTCCAACTTATGAAACTCTAGTTATTTTGCTACAAAAATATACAGTGGAAAAGTTAATTATTAGAAAGAACTAAACATGCATGAGGGAGCACTATGGCTTCAAAGACATAAAGGAATGCCTAACATATTCCATTATGTAAATGAATTCAAAGATATTTCACAACTGATCAGCTAGAAGGGACATAATGATTTATAATTCAAATAACTGAGCTTTGAAATCAAATTGGGCTAATATATTTCGAAATATGCAAACCTGGAATAATTGTGAAAGTAATGTAAACCATGACACCAGTTCCAATCATTTGTTGTTAATACAGTACTATGGTTTTTCTTTTTTTTATATAGTACAGTTGCTGGAATTATGGTTTGCTTTCAATTCTAGATTACCCTTTAGAAAAAGACTATTGTACACATAAAAAAAGAAAAATACCAATTTTTAAGACTGGGTAGAAGCTGATTGACGTACAGGAAAGTACTAAAATTAAATAAATTATTATTTTAACCTTTCAGGCTGGCCACAATTTAATCTGTATCAGATACTGAAAACTGA
>NW_010337266.1:0-13954 GCF_000700745.2 Antrostomus carolinensis | reverse complement strand
CTTTCAAAGCAATATATGCTTAATGCCTTTTAAAAAACCCTAATATAATGTGAAAAGGCCAAAGTTTGCAATGCCAGGAAGTAGTTATAAACTACTTCATATGTTTGAAATAAAAAGTACTTTAGTATTATTATTAAAAAAACCCCTATTGGTAGAGTTTTTTATAGGAAAAAAATACATATCTTTAAAAGCCAAAATGACCAGTGAAATTGGGTTGTACATCATTTTCTGGGAAAAAGGAAAAACAGCTTAGACAGGTATAATTTATCATTTTTCTGATTTAATACCAAAGAAATATATTAAAATAATAAAAAGAATCCTGAAATCCTCAAAATTTGTAGTGATAAATAGCCCTCCCTGTCTTTATTGCATTATGCCTACTAACAGAAATATTGCATGGTGGATTTTGCCAGACAAGAACGATTATTTTCCAATAAAAAGTTGCATATTAAATTCCAGCACAAAAGTGGGTGTCTAATACTTTTGAAATCTTTTATGCTTTGCCAGGGAACACAATTTTAAACTTAACTAATACAACATCATGGTGAAGTGAACCAGCATTAAAGCAATCTTTGTACAACCCCACCCATCTAAGCAGAAAAGCTACTGTTCTCTGAATTTTTGTTTGAAGTATTTCCATTGAAAAGTAACTGAAAAAATTTTTGGCATTTATGTTTTTAGTTAATCTCTCTTTTTACTAGTCTTTAAATGTGTCACATTGATGTATATTTATTAAGTCAACGCTGCTTTACATCCTGACTATGCACAGGGGCCTGAAACTGCTCCTGCAACAGTTAGCAAGTTTCTGCAAAGAAAAAACCCCACAATTTCATCACAATTCTACTCTTTAGAACTTAGGTTATTAAATATCTATGTTTTCACCCTTTCTAGGTCCTAGGTATTATTATATCTATTTCACAAGCAGAAACTCATTTACTGCAAATATAATTTGAGTAATTTGAAAACTAAAACTATCCAGACATTTCAGCCTTGGAAAAATATTTTGCACCAACAGATTATACTGACCCTCATTCTGAGAGCTACCATGTGAATGCATGCCTTTGAAAGCCTCCAGAAGATAAGATAAAGTGCTAGATGCTTGTTGGCTTTAGCAGTAATATGAGCCTGGTTATTTCAGCAAGTATACATACAGAAATAAACAAGCAAGCACTTTAAGCTAGATGCACCATGTTAAATTTCTTGGTTATTTTGCAAGTGTTTTGAACCCTACTGAAGCAATAAGTATATAGTATAAAAGAGGAGAGAGCTCATTACTCTCTTCATATATCTTATTAATGAAATAAATGTCTCCCCTTCTGTTTTGTCAAATTCCTTAGCAATGTTTCACTTTCAAGTCCTTTCCAGTCCTATTTCTGTGATGCCATGAGAACATAAACACATGCATATTTAAAATATCAAGTTAGCAGCTTAATGGTATTTCAAGTAAACATATAGAAGTACACATTGTATGATTTTCATTAAACAAAATTCACTTATGGAATGTGGAAGCCCACAGTCATCTTTCAACCCAAGGAAATATATTAAACAACTTCTTATATGATTAGAGTTCCAGGGAGAAATAAAATGATACCAATTGTCATACTCCAGGTGCCTTCCCCTCTGCTTGTCTAACAATCTCCTCTAGAAAATTACTGAAAAGTTGTTTCTATTTTAAAATAGCGAAGGATTTAAATATTGAATGTTTTCATGAGCTCTGGTGCTGGTTTATTATCTGTCATATACTTTTAAATATTGTGTCACATGAAAAACAGCTACTACTTTTTAAAAAACCTTCTTGCATTCTTCTCCAACTTATGATAAGTGAATATTAGCATAAGATACAAAAGTTTTGCAACAGATAGCAAGTCAGCATCCATGATTTGGGTAAGAGCTTCATAAAAATACCTGAACCCAGACAAAAATCCACATGCAAAGTCATTGCTGTTCTATCAGTTGTAATGATGACACTGACAGAGCAAGGAACTTCGAATCAGACAATGGTAAAACGTGTTTAAAATCTAACTCATGCTTCATATCTTAAGTTGACTCATCTTCAAAGTAGAATCAGTTTTGTTATCAACTGCTAACAGAACCAATCTTGTTCTCAATATTGTTGAGCTCATCAATGGTATTGACTTCAAGATTAGGAAAGGGATAGATGACCATAAGCAACTAGATATGTGATTTCTCTATTGTTGATAAGAAATAGGTGGAAATGAGCACACCTTCTAAAAACTATGCAGAGAAAAAAGACAAACCAAGATGAATAAATAGTTAATATCCTAATTGATTTTAAAATGTGACATAGGAAACAACAAAAGTATCATATTCACTTCTATGTTATTATTTTCAAATAATATGTTATGCCATACACAATAAAAAGGATATCCAACAGAAAGGTCATTTAGAAACTGAAGAGTTCTTGAAATCACGGGCTCACATCTTCCCCGATATTTCAGATTTGTAACGCTAGAAAAAACAAAAGAGAGAGATTTCATAACACATTTACCTCTTTTTGAGAAGTGCAGTGCAAAAGCTCAAGAGTAGTAGCGCATTATATTATGAATGTATTTGTGATATGTCTTAGGATTTTTCTATTTATGAGACAGAAAATGCTACAAAAACATGTAACGTCTTTTTCCCAAACAAGGTGTTCAAAAATTTTTGTAATACTGTAACAAATATTTTCATTAAAAAACCCCCCATCATCTGTCATAATGAAATAAATTAACTAAAGCATACCCTTACCTCTATCTTACTCACTTTTCAATACAGTATCTGACCACTTCTGTAGTATTAATCTGCCCACAAGAACAAATTGCTATACATTCCCTAGAAAAATTTCCATAGGAGAAACGGGGCATAGAAAAATTAAGGGCCAATTCACAGAGCTATTAATATACTCAGTTCCCAGTGAAACTCTACCTTGCAGTTCTTGTACTAATCCTTATTTTTCCCCTACAGGATACTGCATTTCTCTACTTAGAAGTACTCTCAGACATAGGCATTTAGGAAGTATACTCTAATTCATGAACCAATGCATGAATTATGATATAGGATAACACTGGAGCTATCAATCCTTGGGAAACACCACATTTTTGACAGCAAACTCTTATAGTTAGCCTTTCAGTGATATCATGCAGCCAATACCAGGCGATGATGACTTGCTCTACTATCTTCCAATAGGTTATGCATGAGACACGGATCACAGTGCCAGGACCCTCTACAGCTGCTTCTCTACTGTGTGCGGCTCACTGCAAAGACACCTAAGTGATGTGGGATGGAATCTGCTGTGTTCACTTACAAGATTTATTAGGAGGCGAAGAGGTGGCATTAACCTTCAGATGAAAGGGGTAAATTGAAGCCAGTAAGGTAGAAGAATATAATTTTTTTCAAACAAGGAGTGGTTACAACAATGTTAAGAGTCACTGATCTTGCTCTCTGTCATTTCCTAGCTTTCTTATGGGAATGTCATGTAGGCCGATGCTAACAATTTTACCAAAGTCCAAATGTCTGATACATGCTGTTTCTGTTGTGAACTCCAGCCAGTAAGTCCAAGAAGAAATTACGCTGCCCCACCCCAAGTAGCTTAAATGCATTTATCATTTAATTATATACTGACTATCAGTAACTTTTTCTAGTAGCCCTTTGAGAATCCAAGTTGGGCTGATCAGCCTATAACAAGTTGCTTCTTCTTAGTTTCCTTTTTTTAAGGCAAGTAGCGTGCCCTACTTCTCTGGGACATCCACCATCACCCTCAATTGCTCAAAAACCCAAAAGTAAGTTGAATGCCCCCTTCCTCCAGACAGGGGGATAATGCTGCATGACAGATTCACAGCAGAGTTTTTGGCATTGGATTCATCTGGAGAAATACTAACAGGCCATGACAGCCTTTTGAAACATAGCTCATTCAAATAAAAAGGCAGCAGGACTTCCTGGCTCAGAAGCCCTGCACATATTCCTGATCGTGGCATCAAATTGCTAGGGTGTACCACAAACTGCCAGGTGATCAAAAATAAGCAATTTCAGATTTGTACGCCTCAGTGTCCTTGTCTGTAGAATATGCATAATGATTCTGACTTTAAGCTGTCAGATCTATTGATGAAAGAGGTATAATCAGTACCCGCTATTTATACTGTGAGGCAACAGGATTCCAATTTTGGAAATAGAGAACTTGAAGAAGAGATGTTAAATGCCTTAAAATCAGCACCGATTATTGCTTTTACGTATTCAGAGGCTAAGGAATGTACTACACCACATAAACTAAATCTTTTTCAGGAAGTTATAAACTCAAGAAATGCATCTAACTGTTTAGTATTATTTGCTCAGGAAAAGGCAAATAACAATGCAATTACCAAAGCAGTATTCCTCAATTTAGATTTACAAACAAACATTGATTTACTTTATAAAATCTCTATGAAGAACTACAGAGGTTCAGATAACCTTAAAGAAATAGCCCAATCTAGCAAGTCCATAATTCACAGTATATCCCTACTATGGGGAGTTCTGGAGATGTTTATAGTTGCACTAAATCCTTAACAAGTATATACCATACAAAGCAATAAAAATGAATTTGGATTACCCAGATTTGACATCAATATCAAAATCATAAAAAGGCTATTTTGCAAAAGAGCAAAATCTTTTGTCCTTCAGTAGCCAGATGTAAGACATCTAAAGAAAAGCAAGAAGTCACAGTGACAGCTTGAAGAGAAAATTAAAACTGTGTAAGGAAGGCTCTCCATCCAACATTCAGGGTACTTTTGTATATGTCTGTTCTTTCAGTTCCTGGTTGTATTTGGATGCTGAAAGATGGAGTAATAATATAAAAGCTAGAAAGTACTCGTGAGTGAACAGACACGGAAAAATTTCAATTATAATTGCAGCAATTCCCATTTCTGCCTTATCAATATCAGCAAAGATGAAAGACACATAAAATTTAATATTTTAAGAAACATCTACAAAACATTATAAGTATCTGAGAAAATCTGTAAAGATCTAGAGAGGAATCTTGCAATATAAAAAGCAGTTTTCCACTATATAAGGAAGAGACGACAAGGAATGAAAGAGGAGAAAAATTTACAGCACTTGGAGAAATCATGGCAAGACAGCACTTAAATCCAAGTGCTAGTGTCCTTGCCTCCTTCTCTCTCAAGTGGCTTATTGATTTAAAATAAGAACTAAACTAAACAGAGTCAAAGAACTAATCATAAAGTTTCAGAACAGTCATGGAAAGTAAGAGCTTCATCAAAAGCTACACCAATGCCAAATTCATCAAAATATCTATGGTAGATGAGCACTGAACACATTTTAAAGGCAAGTACAAAAAAAGTGGAAGTAAAAAATGGTAGATTATTTCCAATTTTCGTAACAATACCAGTATCAAAATACTGAACTACACACACGCATACAAAAACAAAAGAGCAACAGTAATACTGATCCATGCTGAAGAACTATGAGAATTTAAAAAAATTAAGTGAAACAGCATTAAGAATCCAGTACACTTTCAAATAGTTGCTTTTAGTTTGTGTTTAGTAAGAAGAGTAAAACCTTAGCTTCTAAAAGTGGCACCAAAGAAGTTTCCCAGTTTTACAACCTCCGAACTCCCTAGCTTGCTATGGGACTTCATCTGTCACCACGACTGCTTATTAATGCAGTTCCACCAGCACACCAACCATCTCTTCTCTTAATACAGTGACTGAAAAGTATCATTTTCAGAGGCTTTATATTTTTAACCTAAAATCTAAAAGAGGAAGGATGAATAATGATTATATACCCCAATTTACAATTCTGTGAGGGGAAAGGGTTACCATATCATCCACAGAAGAATCAAAATTCTTCGCATGTATCAAGACATAATGATATTTGGGCAGGGAAAGAATCAAGGCAAAGATATCCACTTCCAGCCTCTTAAATCCATTTTATTACTTCCCCCCCCACCCCCCCAAAAAAAAAATATTCTACTGGCCTTAATTTCCCGTTCTGTCTTCAGTTTATGATTTGGAAAAAGACCTCTTCAGACACATGGACTGTATCACACCACTCTTAAAAGTTCTGTGTGGTGGACAGCAAGGGACAACCCTTCATACAAGACATAGCAGTTCTTAGGGCAGTGGTGGATGGGAAACAATACTGCTGGAGCACGTGAGTGCAATGCCCAGTTTAGGAGAGAGAACTGAAAAACATGCAGTGCAATTTAAAAAAAGAAAATTTTAGAAAAAGAGATAGAATCAAGAATGCAAGGTAGAAAAGCAAAAGCAAAGCGTAGTCAGCATAGAAAAGGGACTGCTGAAGGGCATTCCTGTGATTCCTCAGCTTTATTGTGAGAACATACTTGCCCACTGCATTTCAGAGAAGGGGTTCAAGGCCTCCTGGAAAGAGGCAGGATGCATTCTTTGGGCACTTACAAATGGCTTGTAAGCAATATTGAAGGACCTTGGCTTGGAATGCTAAATGGAGAAGGTACCCACCATCCATGTAACCAAATGGATTTTCTCTCTTTGTCCAGTATACACTCACCCTTCAGCACTCCCTTTTCTATGCTAACTACACCTTGCTCTTGCTTTTCTGCCTTCTATTCCTGATTCTGCTGCCTCCTCTAAAATTTTCTTTTTTAAATTGCACTGCATGTTTTTCAGTTTTTCAGCCTGTCTTCACACTCACTTAACTATCCTCCCAGCTTATCCCTCCTTGAAGCTATTCTACTGTTGCTACGATGCTGAACGCAGCTGAGAAGACTTAAGATGCCTTGCATATTAGAAAGATTTTGCTTGAGAGTAAGTATTTTTTCAGTCAGCCCTTACCCTCCTACATATACACCCTATAAGTTGATGGTCAAAGCAAACAAAGACAGTGGATGCTGAAAGAACTATCCTATAAAATTTCTGCTAAGACTGTGATGAAAATACAGCCATTAACGGATATTCTGACTACATAAAGCTCCATCCCTTAATAAATGTTTTAACAGGTATTCAGTAAAAGGCACATTCATTAACTTCCATTGAAAAGGTGATAAAAGGTCTAGGATCTGATGTGACAGCAGTACTTTAAAACTACAATCAGAAGGTCTAAAGGACACTTATTACGTTGACAAATCTCAAAATATTTCTGTACTTTGAAGAATATCTATTTCATACAGCCTTTAATCCATCAACTGAGCAGTGGCTGCTGCAGCTACTAGGAGCTATGACACAAGTATTTCAAATTCTTTTCTGTTAATAAAGGAACTCACTGAATTTGACCACCAATCTTCCGCGGCAAAGCTGCTACTAATGAATTCAAAAGAGCAGATTAAAGCTACATACATGAAAGTGAACTATTGAAAACAAGAGACGCATGTAAAAAGACAGCTCAATAGCAAATGTGTTCAAAATCTCAGGAAATCAAAGGAAAATGCCATTTATGCATCTAAACATTACTGAGCTCACATCAGACTTCAGGAAACTAGAAACTCCATGTGTCAAGGAATAAGTTATCACAAAAAGAGGTTAAGTCTCTAACAGCAGAACAAAAAAATAGTTACCATGTCCTGGTAGACTATTTGACTGTGTTAAATGCAATTGCTATGTTTATTCCTCACATCAAGTGTAAAATGCTTCCTGCATGCATCCTTCACTGGATTCTTTAATACCAAAGTGGAAGGAAATAACCTGACACTTTCTTTTAATCATCCCACAGTGCTAATGGCAGATTACAACAAGGTACTTTTTCTAACACTTTCTGATTTGAAAGATTGGTTGCCGTCAGCCAGGCAACAATATTCTTTCAAGCATAACTCCTCTATTTCACATAATGCTTGACATTAACAAAACAGAAACTGTACAGTCTCAAACACCATTGTGGAGTTACTATACAAGAATATCACAACTTGAACAAGAAACCGCACACTATAAATCCCCTAACCTTTCCTTTTAACCTAATGTTAAGGAATAATATATGACAAATTTCACCTACTTAAAGAAAAAAAAAAAAAAGAATCTGTAGGGTAAGACAGAACAGTAGACTAGTGGCTTTCTAAAATAACAGTATGGTTAAAAATACTGACTCCATTCACAAGAGAAAAAGGTGAATGGTCTCACACCCATGTATCCTGCCCACTGCTGTCAGGAGTGTACTAAGATTATTCTCAGTAACAGAGCACCAGAAATGCTGCCAGACTGGATTGCCCCATCAGACCACAGTTTTTGGGTTATATATCAGTATATTAAGGTTTCACACCCAGATTTTCTAATTGGCAGGCTACCACTGGGGAGAAGCTCGTTTATTTTAATTGACACAAACATGCATGTGTTTATACAGTGGTTTCACAGCTAACACTTAAAGTTACTGACTGTATTGTCCATTCCAAGCTGTAATATCCATTCTGTAAAATGAAATTGATCTTCAATCAATTAACAATTTGTGTTTTTAGGAAAATGCATTAACCAAGTCATGGTAGCAAAAGACAAGCCATATTTAATACTGTCCGGACAGGTCATGGCTAACCTGGAAACATCAGTAGAGATGTTTCTTTAGTAGGTCAAAGACTACTGAAAGTATTTACAGGTCTTATCAGTCAGATTTAGAAGACACAAAGTAAATGACAGGATGCAGCATCTTCCTCATCACAGAATAAAGAGGTAAGGTATTTGTTTCTCTTTCTCCAGGCACACACAGAACTCATTGTATCCTAGGGACTCCCAGATTTTTTTAGTGGATACTCACAATTTTTCAGAGGGATCGTTTTGTTTTCCTTCAAGAGCAAAACTGATTTCAGATGAAACTCTTTGAGTCAGGAGAAACTATCAAATCTCATGAAGGACATAAGTAATAAAAGACAAAATCCTGGTAGTTTTGCTAGCATCCAAGGAAAGCGGCAGCAGCAGAGGCATGAGAAAAAGTTACCTTCTCCAGAGTAATTTTCTAGGATTATTCTTAAGAGAAAGTATTGTAATGCTTATCTGTCAGAATAACACACCATCTTATTCTACCAAATGCCAGAGATGAGAGCCATAAATAATGGCTCGTCTCCTTCAGTATGAGGCCTTAAAATTGTCCTCTGTGAATCTGTATTTTTAGGAGAGTAAATTTTGCCAGTGTTGACAAAAAGCAAACCAAAAGAGTCTCCCCAAAACAAAGACAGATTAGTTTAACTTGGTGAGTTCCTCTCTGTAAATTACCATGAAGCTCTACAGGCAGTTCCACTGACGTCTGAGTGTGCCAGGAATGAGAAGTGGGGAAGGGTGGGGACTGCTTATGCCAGGCTGGCACTGAACAAGAGTCTATGAAATCTCAGCTTTGTTCTCCCATAAGCCATTTCCAGAGGTGATGCAGGTACTATGGAGGATATATCTAGCTGCAAGTGTTTAGGGGCCTGCAGCACCTCCAGAAAATAAGAAACAGGTGCTTCTGAAAATGGTTATCCCTTACTTCAAATATTTAAAATTTACGGAAGATGTTTTTCTAGCAAAGAGCAAACTTAATGACAACATAAAACTCAAGATTTTTTGTAAATATTCAAGACAAAACAAAATAAATATAGAACAGAATCCAAGCACAAACTCACATTTTTGTCATAAATGTTTCCAGAACATGGTTGTCATCTGTTATTCCTAAGACTTCTGACATTCGGGCATACACCTGGAAATAAACATTTCAACAGCAACTTATTATAGACATTTACAAGTACCAACATTTTCAGTTATTCTAAAACCTTCCCTATTTAGATTTTGCACGAGAAAAGTACAGACACAAATGTCTGTCTATCCAAACGAGCTGAAGCATTTTTAAGAGATGGCTTAGAGATGCCACCATAGTGTTTTGTGAATTTGAGACTGATAGGCTTTTACTTGCCCTTGCATACATTTCTTCCCACAAAGATGATGTACATTTTCATTAAACTCACTTTTTTATTCACAGAACAATAGTCTCTATTAAAAAACTCCATTTTATTATAAAAAATTGCAAAGGGATGGAAAAAAGATTCTGCTGGTCCCTGTCCTCACTGGGATGTGATTCAACACTGTCCTTTAGCTTGCATTTGCACTGTCAGTCATAAAATCTGGTAAATTAGATACTCTTCAGACATTTATTTTTGTGTTCTCAAAGGGAGAACAAAGGCTGTGGCAACCAAATAACTTGTAGTTGTATACTTTTCCCTTTTATTGTAGATCCAAGGCATATGTTACCAGACAAGTTTTCCTGGCACCCCATCTATCAGATCAAACTGCTGTTATGATGCAGTAACAAATGCACAGGACACATCAAGTGTATTTTTCCCTTGCTGCATGATCTTTATCAAATTTTCTGGTAATTTTAGTAGCCTAACATTTAGTTTGGATAAAAACCATTTATTTGGGTTAAATCAACTTCAGAAACAGAAGGTAGACCCATACTGCAAAATTTCTTTACAATCCTCTGCCAACTCACTTTACCCTGAGCTTAAGTAGCTCTGCTATTTGCTTACGACTGGGCTAAACACAGATCTGCCAGTCACTACATTTCATTTCAGTCATTTTAACCTTTTGTGACATTAAAATAAGTATTACGGGTTATACGTAGTTCTTGCGTATGATGCAATCAAGTCCAGTATCAGGTCTGAAGCGAGAGCAGCAGGCAGGGCACAGGCAGCCCGGTTACCCAGTGGTGAACACCTGGTGCCATCTAGCTGCCAATTTTCTTTGCTGACATTACATATTCCACACAGGTATCAATAAAGTTTAGCTAACTCGATACTTCTGTTACTGTACCTAAACTTGCTTGGACCAACTTCCTTTCTGCTAGTGAGGTAATCCCATGACTTTGCTTAAAAACCAAGCCAGCAGTATTCTACTTCTGAGAATGTCAATAATCATAATACAAATAATAAATAATGCAATAAAATCTGTATTTTCATGTCCTAAAGACTTCAGTTTTAAATCTGAGCATAATAAAGCATGAGGAAATAAACTTGCAACTCTAACCAGAAATAGCACCAAGATCAAGGATAACTTAACTTGTAAGTTAACTTATCCTTTTGCAATTAATTCTATGATTGTGATTTATTCTGACAGAATCAATAGCAAAAGTACAATCAAAATATGAAAAAAAACTGTAATAGAGAATACAATCCTTCAAACGTTGCAAAATATTACGTTCATGCTGCAAGTGTAAAGTTATCATTTACAGTAATAAAACAAAATAACAATGATATATTCAAATATAAAAATAAAATCTTTGAATTAAAAAATAACCTGCCTGAATAGTGCACTGCTGAAATGCTATAGCAGCTACAATTTTTAGCAAAGTTTAAGAATTTCTGTATTGGATATGAGGAAAAGAGAAAAAGAGATAGTGAGGAATGTAAACCTGTCAGTAAACACACATTTATGTTAAGAGCTTTCCCTTCCGCCACGAGAAACCAGAGGAAGAAAGGGAATGTGAGCAAGCACATGTAGTAGCATTGTGCTCTGTTGTCAAACCAGGCTCTTCCCACATCAGAGTTTAACAAATAAAATACTAAAACAGCAGTCAGTGTTGACAAAGAGCAGTGCTTTAATCCACAATTATCCTTGTAACTCTTACTACTCCTTTTATCATCCATTAGCTTTGATTCCCATTATCCCATCAAGAACTGTGTCAACGCTTTTGTCCCTGGGGATTTCCCACAACTACTAGGATCTGACAGCCAAGCCTGAGTGCTAAGCAGGATCATTACCTCTTAAATCCACTTATCTGATCCACTGAATAGTAAATTGAAAAGCTCATTAACAGCAACAATCAGATTTGTTTTCACATGTGACAGGGTCATTTCAAGTCAGCATGAATACAGCGCTTGTAATAAAAACTACGGCCCCTTCTGTAATGTGACAAATCGTAAGTTAAAATAAATGTGATATTTTAAACACCTTCAAAATAATTTTCAAAACCAACACAGATTCTTAGCATGTAAAAATAGAAAAGCAATCAACCCCCAACCACAACAATGAAATGTCCTTAAGTCTTTTAAGCACTATAAAAAATTAATGATAAAGCATTTTGGACGTATAATAATAAAACACACTTCAACAACAAAGACTGTGCTACATATTCAAAAGGCGGAGGAAAATGCTGTTGAAAGGCTTCATGAAAGACTGTGGAATCGCATGTGGAAGTGATCTCATCTTCAGCTTGGTTCCCATCAGGAGGCCACGAAGGCAAGGGCAGCATGGGGCCTGGGGGGCTGTGGGACCTCACAGACATGCTGGGTCTCCTCCCTTGGAGACCTCCCCTTCCTTCTTCCAGTAGGAAAAAACCCCAAGGTTTTAGTTCCCTCCAGACACTTCAAGTAAGGAGTGGGATAATTAATTTTCAGCAGGAAACAACCTCTTTAAGACTTCTGGAAATCCTTCACACAATCATTCCCAAATCCTTACAACTGCAGGCTTTATAACTTTCAAAACAAATCCTGCATCAACACGCAATGCTACATGATCATGCCATGATATTACCAAAAATGTAATCTTAATAGTAAAATATCCCATCATCACCATTTCATTCTTACAACAGTTATGAATGTAAGCGCAAAATCCGCAGAAGTGATAATATTAGGTTACAGTGTTTGACGAGCTTCACAGGTCCTAGTCCATACAGAAGGTCCTTAAAGCAAGCTCAGGCTGATACCACCACTACCAACACCCACGTGGCGTTACTGTACTTAAAGGTGACAGCAGTGGTCACAGCAGTGAAGAGAAAGAAGTGACCACCAAAACACCTACAATACTAATCAGTGAACAACATTAAAGCAAGTGTGAAGGCAAAGGATCGAGAGATCTTTTTCTTTTGCCCTGTTTGTACCATTAAAAATACCTCAGTGGGATGAGGATGTTTAAGGAAGACAGCAAGTTCACAAGTGCTGGTGCCAGGGAATTTTTTATGAGCTAGCAGATTTATCAGTGCTTCAAATTACATAACCCTGTACTTCCCAGCTACTTGAACTGTACCTGCTGCATTTCAAAAGAATGAGGAAATAAAATTGTGGAAGCAATGTTTTACAAAGCAAAGCACTTGTATGTAAATACAGTTCAAGAAGATGGAGAAATAATACAGTAATCACACTAGAAGTTTATTTCCCCGACTTCCGTACTCTTTGGCCCTAGATATGTTTTTTTACACTTTGCTTTCATCTTTTGAGGTCTTCTCTTTTTGGTACTATCATTATAACTCTGAAGAAGCTAATTATGTCAATTCTTAAATGTGAAGCAGATTACAGAACTGGGAAGCTCAGAATATGAGTTCCTAAAGGTTGTATGGCTATATAATGACAGTCACAGAAATTCAATAACAGCACTGTATGGAATGTACTCAAACGCACCCCATGAAACAAATTAAAACAGAGCAATGAATCTCTCATACTGTGCAAATAAGAAAACACAAGAAAATGTTGGTTTCTATATGTTTCATAAGGGCTATTATAATGAATTAAGATTTTGGATAATGAATCTTCAGAAAATTACAGTAAAGTTATTACCCGTAGGCACAGCGTAAATGCTCAAGATATTATAACTTCCTTGAAGCTCTCCAGGCCTTGCTGCAGAGAAGTATCACTGCAACATTAAAGTATTTTGTCATGAACATTGAGGTCAAAAGTAGACCTTAACCATATTTACCCCAACCTGACAGAAGCTGAGAGGGGACAGCTGCTACAACCATGCCTGGAGCAGCTGGGCTGGAGCACATGTCAAGGAGAGCACCTCCTTCCCCATGGTCTCTTGGGAGTACAAGCAGCACAAGGGTGACTACAGCAAGTCTCTGAAGCTGCCGCCCCACCTCCCTAACACCCCTAGGCACCATCCACTAAAGCTCCATACTAATCATGAGTTTCTTTCTTGGTGTCGAGTGCCACGACATATCTAGTAATGTTTGCTGCTTTTTAAGACAGAATCAGGTATTTTGAATTTTTAGCACTTAAAAGCTTGTGCTGCTTTTGGTTGGCACAGAGTTAATTTTCTCCACAGTAGCT
>NW_010337265.1:0-5762 GCF_000700745.2 Antrostomus carolinensis | reverse complement strand
GAGCCCAGCATGAAAATGATTTAGTTTACAAGATTTTTTAATTTACAAATAAAAAAACTACACATTTTACTTTTTCTCTTTTTTCTCCTCTTTCTTGACATCACTCTTCTCCTTGTCTTTCTCCTTCTCATCCTTTCTCTCCTTTTTACTTTCTTCTTTTTCCTGTCCTTCTTTCTTCTCTGCATCCCTGTTGGCAATCTTGTTGTTAATGAGGTTGTGCAGGGCAACCACGGAGCGGATAAGAGAGGCCAGATAAACTACCACCATCTGGTCATTGGTCTTCAGGTAAAAGGCCTTGACAAACTCTTGCAGGTTGACGTCTGGTAGCAGGTTGAAGACATCCTGAAGGTGGTAGATGATCTGGTGATTGATGGGGAGTTTGCCCATGGCTACTTTCTCTAGGTAGCTCCTGATGTCCAGAAGCTTGGAGTTCAGTCCCTTCAAGCCATGGACCTGATTTGTGATCCGCTGGGACAGAGTGCCCACTGTTGTATCCTTGATATCCCTGAAACACCCACAACAGGAAGAATCAGCATTAGAATGTTCCTTTGCATTCTCATTAAGAGGTGGGCACATCACTTAAGAGGTCTTTCCAGCTTAAAAAGCAAAGCTCTGTTTGAAGCACTAAACTGAATGCTTCAGTCAACGAGTGAGAAAACACTGAGCTACATTACAAAGTTATCTAAAGTAGCTCGTTGTAGCCTGAGGGGCACCTATTCTCTTTGGAATAGTATCTGTAACACCAGTTGGAGGGACAGAGAGAAATAAACAGCAGGATTCCTGACTCGGGAAAAGGCGACTGGTTTGTATAGGGTGACTGCTCTCTTTTTTTTTGACTGGAAAGCACAGCCCAGCAGCACCGCTCCCCGCAGCCCTGCTCTGCGGGGTACCCAGCAGCTGCAGTCAGCTCCAAACATGCCCTGTTCTGCGGCTGTCATAGAATGAAAACGTAGTTTCCATCATCTGATGGAGCTGCAGTGGGCAGTCACGTTGCAGCAGCAGTGAGTATGTCAAGCGAGTGCTAGATGAATAAATACACTCTTAGACTCTCAGTGGCACGTTTAACAGGATCCGCACTTCCTCCAGGAAGCTGGCGCTGGGAGATGCCAGATGGATCGTGATCGCTGCCAGGCAAGTCTCCCAAGAACGACTCAAGATGCTTACCGTAGCAAGTGTTCAACACCAACTTCCTCTGCCTCCTCCGCCCCGATCTCACTAGTCACGTGCTCAAACGTCTTGGAGGTGGGAGTGCCATCCTTGGAGGAGCAAGGACACAGGAGACAGGGTCAGACCGGGCACACAGCTGGCTGCGGGCACCGCGGCGCAGGCCCCCCAGCCAGCACGGGCGTCTCACAGCGCTGCGGTGTGAGGTTAACTGGTGCCTGGTTCCAGGATCAGGAAGAGGCAATGGGGCAAATTACAGCAAAACAGTGTCTCAGGGTCTGAAGTACACAGCTGAGGGGAGGAGTGGGTAAGTGCCTTTAAAAACACGGAATTTTTAGAGAGCATGAGCAACTGTATTAATGAAACTAGCAAAGTAGTTACAGACAGTCCACAAGAAATCAGACAAGAAAGACTCCAGTTGGCTTTGTCTTGATTTAATTAGTGTTACCAACCCAGAGTTGCTAGCAATCTCTTCTTTCTTGTGTTCTGTGTGATTTTCAGTTACTGGATTTTGCTGGTCTGTGCACTGGTGGGTAGAATGGAAGGTCTCACTAAACATCACTAGAATTTCCTTCTTTCCTTGATACAACCTTATTACGTTTTGTCATCCTGATACTTGCTCTCAGCCAGTCAGAAGCAGATACGCAGCTCCAGAAAAAAAACCCCAAACTAATATGGAGCAATCTCATTAAAATTATAATATATAAATATTATATATATTTAATAAATTATAATTTTTACACTGGAGGTTAAGGAAGATGTTTAAAAGATTTTCAGGCTAAATTTCTGAGAATGAGTTTTACTCATGAGTACTCAAAGTCATTATCTGGACCAATATACAGCTGTAAACAGAGAGCACCACTGAAACTCTTGTGAATTCACAAAACTAAGAACAAATCTTGCAAATGATGCAAAATCTACAACACTTTTTCTCTGTAGTGAGGGCCTCAGAAAGGCAAAATAATCAAACTTTTTAAAATACATCCAGAATGTAATTTAAATCAAACAATTGCAAACGAAAAGTTAAAGCTGACTTTCCCTGTCTGTTGTTTGTCTGCGGCCCTTGCTAGTGAACCCACATCCCAGAGGTAAGAGGCACCTGTGTCGTGGGATGTGCATCCTTCAGAAAATAAGGCAATCCTCACGGTTATCTTTGATTGGAAACCCTTTTCCTAGGCAAAGGCCGAGTGACACGTTAAATACTCACATCGTGAACTTCTTCAACCGAAATATAAGCTTCTGTGGGCAGCCCCAGGTCCTTTGGCTTCACGTCAATAATCACCAACACCTTAAGGAAAAAACAAATGTTTCAGAAAACCGGGTTTTGTTCAAGGACCAGAAACAAATAGTGAAGTCAGCTCTTCACCCCACAGCAAAGGTGTGCTGGCTGCTTAGAGGTGGCAATCTCAGGCACTGAGAAAAGACATCGGCTGCTGTTTCAAAAGACTGATCCGAGCTCCCCAATCACATGACAGCTACCAGGCCTTTGACATGCTGTATCACCAGTAACAAAGGTGGGAGACAAGGGTTCCCACATCCCCCAGTTGGGAAGAGAGAGGGGGAAAAAGCCCCCAGAACAAAGAAGTGCTGCACTTACAGAGTTAGGACAGTATCTTTTCATCAGTTCGTTGATGGCGATGTCATTCTTGTGCAGTTTGGGGCCCGTGTGGTACCAACCAACTATTCTTTCTCTAGCTGAGCAAAACCAGAAAGGATTCTAGATCAGAATCGTGTGGTTAAGACAACAGCAGAGAGATTTAGGCAGAGACTGAATTAGCAAATCAAGGGTGAAAATCTGATGTGTGTAGAAGGTGAGTGTAAAGTAGAGGGAAAGGAATCATAGTAGGCAAGACAATGACATGGCTAGTGACAAGGACAGCTCACTAATCACACCTACTTACATGTATAACTTCACTCCTATATTCTTAACTAAACTGGACTATTTAGTATCGTTTATTAATTTTGCAGATATCAGGATCTGACACCTTGAAACTCTGACATCTAAGAACACAAAAAATTCTAGAAACGCAAACTGTGTCATGAGAATGACAATTGTTCCCAGTGCTAAGAAAATTCATAGCAATTTAAATTATGACTGAACATTCAGCTCTGAAGTCTCAAGCTGAGCAGTAAAGACACTTGACAGTGGTGAAGAGCAATTAGAGTAATTACTTAAAAGTTTGTAACGTTCACATTCATGACAAACTGATTTCAGGGCATATCTGTGTAAAACAGGTTCTAGAGGGGAAAGCTTTGGAATTCTTCAGAAATAACGGCATTTTTGAAATCTGAATTATTCTGAAAATACAAAGCTGACAGCCTTGGGAAAACCAGTGAGGTCTACATTAATGTCGTAAGAACCCCAACTACAAATTAACCCATGGGAAACCATCAGTGAAAGTGAAGCCATGCAAGGAATTAGCAGGGAGTGGCTTCTTATGTGAGGAATTAACTCTCTACCTTACTACAAATTAATTTTCCCAGAGTCTTGCAAGTTTCTAGGAGAGCAACCCTGGCTGCAAGAGGACCTCAACTTACCATTGACCTTCTTAAACATTCCATACATGTTCTCCAGATAGTCATGGTCTAGAAACCACACAGTATCATCCTTGTCATCCTCATCAAAAGGTACTGGGAATAAAACACAGGATCAATATTTCAGAATCCAACTTCCAGAATGGAAATGTTTGTAGAAACACTGTGGTTTAGGATATCTCTGGCTGCTGAGTGGATTTTAATCGGTTTCAACTGTTCTGCAGCTCTGTGCTGCACAAGCTAACCTGCAGCACTGGTCAGTTCTCTCAGGCAGAGGCTGACTCATCATTACCAACAGTTTAGAAGTGAGGAATGAAAGGCGAAGCGTTTGGAGCGTTACCCTCAGCGGACACCATCGAGCATCAGACAGAAATCCTCCCACACGCAAAGTGACTCAACGGTGTGCGCGGAGATCTGATGGGATCAACTGAGTATCCCAGCAGACTTTATGGCTTGTTGATCAACAGCAGTCTACTTGGAGAAATATTAGTTCTCAGTGTAGAACACATCATCAGCACTTTGATAGACTACAGGGACTTTAAAGGACTATTTACTCTTGAGTAAACAACTAGTTATTTCATCAGTTAGCACGTAAACAAGCACACAGGCTCAGTTCTGAGAACACAGATTGGTCTCAGTCTTTTAATTTACAGGTATAGTAAAAGCTTCATAGTTGAAAGGCTGTCAAAGTGACAAAAAACCCCCTCTTTTCAACACAGATGAACAAAAGTTCTTCCAAAAATTGGAAAAATATAGTCTACACTTAGGAGAAGACCTCCCTATAAACCGTGGAACTCCACAGAAAACCAGAGATAATTTTGCTTTGTCACAGAGTAGCCCCACTGGGAAGGAAATGATCCAACTAACACAAATGGGTCAGCAAAAGCCACACGAGAAAACTGCCTTTACTATCACATGAAAGTATTTAAGAGGAAACTATTCCAACACTATTAACAACGTACGTAAGTATTTAACTGGACAAAACGTGAGGAAAAAAAGCAAAGCTAAAATATACGTTAAATCTTCACACAAGTAGGTGACAGCTACATCAGGGCCGAGAGCTGTGATTTCTGTGCGACGTGTTGAGACACTGATCACTCAGCAGAGGTCAGCGAGTCCAATGCAGCAACATTTTAAAAGAGGTCACTCCCAAAACGTTCCACATCACACAGTATTACAGGCGAGGTGCAGGACGAGCTGTCTGGAATAGGTGCCTTTTTGAGAGCAGTTAGCACGTTTTGTTTGATACAGCCTGATTTGTAGACGGAGGGAATAATCTGTGCTCTGGCAGGATGGCTTAAAAAACCCCAAATGCAATTCATCTATTAAATAATTCAGTAGGCTTGAACAAGGGGAGGACACTCAGCTCACCTGCAAAACTGTTGGACACATCCAGTATTTTTTTCTGCCACGAGCCCAGCAGCACACCAACGACTCGCTTCTGATTTCCAACTTTTCCTATTCTAAATGGAAAAGACTGTCAGTTCCTACAACAAAAAGCCTCACTCAGGAAAGAAGGTAACAGCAGTCACTTGCTTCAGCTAATTTCTGCCAATTGAATGGTGTGTGCGTGTGTGTTGCAACGGAAGAAGAGGCGTTAGGATTGTTTAATAACTGATTGTTAATTTACATCCTGAAAAAGGCGTTTCGGTGCCCTCTGAATCAAACCTGTAGCCCAGCGATGCAGAAAGAGGACTGCGGGGTCCGATGAGCTAACGAGGGGGCCGTCACCCCGACCAGGCACCGCTGCAGCCTCTGCGCAGGGCTGTGGAGCAGTGAGTAAGCTCTTCACCTGCTCGGTGTCAGCCACAACTCGCTGTCACGACAGCGTGTTTGCCTTCTGAGACTTTTTTTTGGATTTTTTAACATTAAAAACTTCTTGTCCATTAGCGCCATTAAGTTAAAATCGGCACAAGTGACAGTCGGTGGTGAGGGGGCTGCGGTTCATCCCCGCTCAGCCGGCGGCGGCTTTAGCCACAAACCCCGCTCGTGTCTGAAGGAGCGGGACGTGGTTCCCGGTGCCCGGGGAAGGGCGCTGACACCCCCGAGCGCTCCCCGCCCTC
>NW_010337264.1:0-1460 GCF_000700745.2 Antrostomus carolinensis | reverse complement strand
AGGCGATAGTTGATAAAAACATTTGAAAAATCTAAAGTGTAGGTAACAATGAGGGAATAAACATCAGTTCTTCATCTGTATCTGCCTTGGAAACAGTTAAATTGGCAGAGCAGAAATTCAGGGCTGGTTATTTACTACAATTCTAAACTCTCACTAAAGAAAAAGATTTTCCCCTACAATAAAAACTCTTGAAATTTGACACATTGGAGTCTGAAATAAACTCTATTTCAAATGAAATTGTATCTTTGGAACCATATACATCAAAATACAGAGGAAAATTGCAGGGAGATTATGATAGGATTAAGCTATTTCCTAGGCAGAGCGATAGCGCTGCAGCCCTGTCAGAAGCTCTTCTCCGGGATAATGTGGTTGTTCACCATAAAACAGAGCTCCTGGAGGATGTTATTCCCCCTCTGACCTGCCAACTGGAGCAGTGTTAAAAAAGTCTTGCTACTAGGAGTTTGTTACCTCGTGTTTCAGTTTCTTGTAGTTTCATGGGGTTCAGGTGGAGCGTGTTACCCTGGGTTGGGTTCCTCAGCTGAAGAGCATCCCCCAGGGACACAGCACTGGGGTTTTTGGATGTTCCTTGAACTTTCAGGAGAGGGAAAAATGCTTTAGCTGACTCTGCCACAAGCACTTCACTCAACATGAAAGGAAAAGAGAGTGGGAAGGGAGGGCAGCAGGTGTGGGGCTTGAGAAAGGGGTGCACAGTGTGCTCTGCCAGAGCATCTGCAGGCAGGTGGTTGACCCCAGAGTTACCCTATGTTTAATCACCTTCAGCCCTGCTGAGAGAGGAAGGAGAGCACTCTGTCACCTTCCTCCCATACTTCTCCTCAGATCCACTTCCTCCAGAATTGGTGAGTTATCAGAATTTAGCATACTGTAAAAACCTCCTCTGTCTTGCAAACGACTTCTCCCATTAATCCAGAAGATTTTACAGCATCTCACTCCGGGTGTCAGTCCATCATCAAACCGCACATGTCAAATGGTAACGGATAGTTTGATCTGAAAAGAAACTTGTCATTTTCCCATGCTGTTGTAAAAACTCTTAGGAACATAGAAAACGGCTAGCTTCAGAACAGGAGTTCTCTCCTCAGTGGTCCCAGACCTCAGCATTATTTCCCACTGACATTTTTGAAGATAGATAAGTGATGTCATTTCTCGGCTGTGAGCAGGATGTGTCTGCAATTTGGGATGGTGAAGGTGTGCTACCCCGGACCAGCAGTGCCAAGAATGGGATGGTGAAGGTGTGCTACCCCTGACCAGCAGTGCCAAGAATGGGATGGTGAAGGTGTGCTATCCCTGACCAGCAGGGCCAAGAAAAGCCACAGGCATGGCTGTATCTCTGGAAGTGAGCTGGTGCTGGTGCTGGCGTGCACAAGATACTGATGCTGGTGTGCAGATCTGATGCTGGTGCTGGTGTGCAGGAGATGTTGGTGCTGGCATGCAGGAGATGCTGG
>NW_010337262.1:599-2077 GCF_000700745.2 Antrostomus carolinensis | reverse complement strand
GCCGCTGTGCTCCTCGCTGACTTCATTTGATGTAGAGTATGTTTATACCTAAATATGTACAAACAAGAGGACTATTGCCTAGTAATTTTCCAGAAAAGTTCATTTAGGGAAGACAGAGCAATGACAAAACCTATGAAACACAGGAACAAATGTGAATTATAAAACAAGTCCCCAACAAAGAAGAACCTCCTGCATAACTGTGTTTTGGTTCCGGATAAGAAAGGCCTGGCTGACATGAGATGTCCCCACAAGGATGCAAGTTGTCACTAGAAGTGACAATTAAGAAATCCAATATACTGCTTACTTAACACGAATTCAAGCTGTAACAGAAAACTGCTGCAGTACTGCAGTAGCACACAGTACTGTTTCTGATGTCAGAAATGTATCCATAAACCCTTGATCTTTTAAACAACGTGTTTTATTTTCAGGAAGGAAGGTATGCATAATCTCAAGCAGAGGAGCAGGGTGAATATTTGCAAGTGGAAATGGCTTTAACTGTGTTAGCTGTGTGCTGGATGCAGGGGAAGTATCCCTTTTGTTCCTGTTTTTTTCTAACTGAGAAGTCAAATAATTCTTTTCATTCAGCTGACATAAAAACCCCACCAACTTTGAAAAGATTTGTGAGGCACAGAGACCGGAGATGGATGTAGTTACCTGGCAACCTCCAAAATGTTCATAGCAGCAACAAGATATATTCTTTATAATCCCTGAAAAGTCAAGCCCTTCTTCTGGGGCACAGAACACTCCGCTTTGGTTGTTCTCACTGCAGTCGGCTTTTGTGTTCCAAATTGCTCTGGGCCTCTGTGCTGTAAAATTACTTCTTTCACAAACCTGTGTGTACATTTTTAAGAACAACACCTTTATCCTTTACCTTTATGGAAATGCAGAGCCACAACCCCTTTCTCTTGGTCCAAAGGTATCACTTCTCAGAAGTCCACCCCTACAGCGTTTATTGAGCCAATAATTCTGTCTCCAGTGCATACAGAAATTTTACAAGAGATTTTAAAGAGTATTAGCCTTAACTGGCTAGCATAAGAAATACACAGATCCCAGATCCAAAAGGTATTTGGTTTCATAGACCTCCTGGAGCTCCCATTGCATCACTGGCTTGAGGATATCAGGGTCACCCCGGAAAAAAGCTGCCCAGATGTCATGTTGGAGGTGACCCACTGGAGCTCTGGGCACCATCCCTGCTCAGCCAGGAGTGGAGTGCACTGCAGAGAGAATGGTGGGGATGCCATGAGGTCATGAGGGCTGTGGGTGTGTCCCGATCCGATATCGGGGATAATTTAAATGTCCCGATCCAATATCGGGGAAGGTTTCGATACGATCCCAAGAGCGAGATTAAGACACAAACGAGGTCACGTGCCGTACTGCCAGAACATCTTTTATTAGAAAAGAAGAGTAATAAAGAGGATAGCGCTAGGACAGGAGGGAACAAAAGATGGGAAATCAAGCAAGGATTTGGGATAGGGCAG
>NW_010337262.1:0-358 GCF_000700745.2 Antrostomus carolinensis | reverse complement strand
GTACATGTCTGGGAAGAACCCCCCTGCGGGCAGGGCGCCTTCACAGAATGGGGTTCCCAGAACCCGGTGGTCTTGTGGCCATGCTTGCAAACAATCTTTGAGACAAGTCTATCACCCTGTGGCTCAAAGATATCTGGTGGTCTTGTGCAAACCATCTTTGAGACAAATCCATAGTACAGTTCCTCACAGGGTGTCTGGGCATCCTGGAGCACTTCCTGACTGGTTGTCAGCAACTGAGGGCTCTGTGGCGGGCATTTTATTGTACTTTAAAGTCATCTTCTGCTTGCAATGAGAACTTGATGGGCTGGAGAGGGCCCTCGCAGGGGGAGCAGCCTGGTTTTCTACTGGCCCATGGTAT
>NW_010337260.1:8009-8472 GCF_000700745.2 Antrostomus carolinensis | reverse complement strand
AAAAAGCCATGTGTGTGTCCCCTCTCCCTTCCCTCGTAGCTGTCTCATTGCTCTGGTCAATACTGCTACCCTTACTCAAACTTCACCTCCTAACTCCTTCCATCTCCTTCCCATCACACAATCAAACTCCTATTGCCTGATGTTTGAAGGATGGTCCGTTCAGAAAACCTTCACTTTCTTCCCCAAGACTTTCCTTTTCCCCAGAACAGCCAACATCCCCCGTGTTAACGCTCATTCCCATAGGCAAGACCCAACTGAATGATAGAATCATAGAATGGTTTGACTGGAAAAGACCTTTGAGAAACCAACTTCAGCTTTAATCCACACATCTGCATCATATTTAAATTTCCTCTCTCTTCACAACATTCTTAAAAATCAGTCTTCTAAGTCCACACAACTGCAATTTATCTTATTTGTGTGATGGTCTTTGCCCACTACTTGAGCCATTCCGTTCTACTTCCCC
>NW_010337260.1:0-7967 GCF_000700745.2 Antrostomus carolinensis | reverse complement strand
CTACCTCCTCCTGTTCCTCCACAAACTCTCAGTCTAATTTGCAAGGTCCCTCACAATTCTGCTCTTTGTTTATCTGCCATTACCTCTTCTACCACACATTGCTGTTGACATTGAATGTCTACTTCAAAATGCACATCCCTTTTATATTCCTCTCTCCTAAGAACCTTTATTTTCTTTTCAGGTCGATGCTGTTCTAGAAAATTCCTCCTGAAGTTGTTTGTAATTAAAACTCTCCATTGTAATCTATTAGTAGCTATCCACTAGTGTGAGCTACCCAGAACAGACAGGCACAGTCTGCAACTAAAGGGAAGGTTAGAACACAAGTTAGCAGTGATTATGTCTTGATGCAACACTTGTTATCAGCTGTAAGACCTGACAGGCCAGGGATTTAATTTGGAAAGACTCTAACACATTAATATTACCACACTAAAATAATAGATGGGTGGAAAAAAGAGAGACTAACAGAAGACAGACCTATTCCTAGTCACCATTCCAAGTAATGCAAATACAAAAGCATTCCATGATAACACCGTTTATATCTTTGAATAGTCTTACAAACAACATTTCACTGTGCAATATCAACTCTTTACTAAAATATTTGCTAATAATGGTATGGAATTGTTTTTAAGAAAATATTAAACCAGGAAATTCTCTAAGATTAAGAAAAAAAAAAATCTCGTGCAAAAAGATGACTGGCTTTTGCCAATATTAAAAAATGAAATCTCAAATACCTTAAGATCTTCCCTATAGTGTGGCACGCTACAGGTAAACAACTGATCCACAGCAAGGATTTACAGCTTGCCCAGCCGTGAATAAGTGTCTGAATGAAGCTGTGACCTTTTTGAGAACAACCACCCAATGGCAAGAATCTCTGACTTCAGGGTAAGCCTTGTCTAGCACTGTATTTGTGTTTGAAGCACAGCGTTGAACATGCATCTAGAAGGGGTGGTGGGGAATTCTTTTCTTCCATCATCACTGTGTCATAATGCAAATTACACTGTCTTTAGAGACCCCTTAATTTGGGAACCTGACTATTCAGTAGGTATACCAACACAGCACTACCTTAAATTAGTGCTGGTTATTATTTTTTATTTAATTGCACTTCTCTGCATGACTAGAGGACCCTATTTTTAAATATTACAAACTGTAAGTACTAAACACAAAGAATTCTGGCAAGATATCAGGGTTGAACCTAAGTTAGTTCAAGTTTACATTGCTAGGATAATGGCAACTGCAGTCCACAAGCTGCTTTTCCATACAAAAAACCCAAGTCTATTCCAAAGCCACCCATAAGAAGTAGGTTGCCCTACCACTGGACCACAATAAGACATATAGATTTCAATATTAAATCAATTAGACCAGAAGAATGGTAAATAAATAAGATGTAACCACGTACCCCCATACATACTGGGGGAAAAAACAAACAAACAAACAAACCAACCCCACCCAGTGATCAAACATTTCCCGCACTGACAGTCCAAAGGCATCAATTCCACAAACAGGATTACTCTGCACACGATATTTTCTCTTCTCAGATATGCAGAGATGTACTAGCTGTTACTGTGTCAATCTAACTTGAACTGTGTTAAAAGATATTTCAAGGCAGCAGTTTTCAGTTTAACGTAAAGGGAAAAGCCAAAAAACACTTGGCAGACAATAAAAAACAAACTTGCATATTTAAACGCAATTATAGTGAAACACTCTGTAATCACTGAATTGTATGAAATCAGGGAATAAAGGTTAACATATTTTGGTTAATTCTATTTAAAGATACATGAATTAAAAGATTTGCATTACAAGTTCTGATGTGAAGTAAGTATTTTCACATACGATTAACTTGCAGAACAATTGCAGCGAGAACTCCAGAAATATTAACAAGACTCTATCCACACAGAAATTATATGAAATCTGACTTTCCCCGTTCCAGAGAAGCATAATATTCTAATAAGAACTACCCTAATCTTCACCCAGCAATAATTTCAAGATGATATTATTATTCTCATTTCCTTGAATAATATCCATACTCCAGGGCCATTTTCCTTCTCATATTCAATATCATGCATGCTGGTATCAAGATTCCTTTCTTCATATCCTGTCACAGTATCAATCACTGCCTCCTGTCCACTCAATCCACTTTTGATTTATCAGCCGCCGTCTTTCTGGACTCCATAACTCGACCCAAACCATTTTAGCAAGACATTGACAAATAGCACCCAGTATCACATCAACCTGTTCCACTTAGTAAACTAAGAAACAGTAACTGTGACATCTCTGCATAAGTATGCCATTCTATTCCCCAGACTGATGTATATTAATGAGGAGATGGTATTTGAAATGCTTCTTCCACATCAGCATCTAATATGATCAAATTAGGAAATGGGATGATTTATTAAATTTCGTAGAGCTGAAATATTTCTTTATATCACTATATGTGTGGTTTCAGAAAGTGAGCTGTTGCTTTCAATTTTTCTCCTGCGGATGTGCCTGCGTTTCACAGAGGAATTATTGTCTTTAAAAAGATTGCAAGAAGGCGAAATGTTATTAAGCAAATGCTCAGTAAAACAAACTAAATCGGTTTTAAAATTCCTAATTTAATGTAAATCTTGGTTGTTTTGCTGAAATTCAGTTTGTGATCTTATTAAGTCATATTTGCATTGTACTATCTTGCTGTAGGACAGCTCTAAATTTATAGCATTACTTGGAAGCCCCACATTTTTGACTCTAAAAAATGCATCTAAAATAAAATAGTTATAATATGCACAAGTTTTCTTATCTTCTAAAATAAAGTACAAAAAAAAAATCATTTTAGGTCACAAACAATACCTACACAAAGTATTTTTTAAATATATCATTGTAAAAAATCTAACTTTTCAAATTAAAACTTGATATTTCAGTGTTTTACACAGTTGGAGCTCTGTAAATCATACACTCAAATAAAACTCCTATGTTAAAGAAGTTGTTATAAAAAATTGTATTACAGCCACATATACTTTTACCAACATTTTCACTAGGTTGAAAACCAAAGTATTTTCATTTGATGGGGGACTGTGGGGAGAAAAGACATTATGAGATACAGAATTTGTGACATTTGCATGACTTATACCAAAAACAAATCCAGTGATTTCAAGATACCATGTATTGGATCTTAACTAGTTTTATAGTGTCAGTCCCATTCCCATTGAGGGGGAAAAAATAAAATTAAAATAAAAATCCCAGTTGCTGGAGCCTTGAGGGTGGTGGAACTTTACAAATACAAGCGGCACAGAGGTGATCTTCCCTTTATTGCTGCATCTCCTATTGCTGCTTTTCAGGGGGTCAGTAGATTTTACTTCCTGCCACTGGCAATTCACAAGTTGGAGATCAACAAGAACACTTGAGTGGGTAACACACTCTTGACTGCACTAACACAAGGTGGGTGCCCGAGTTACTTCTGGGCATTTTATTACCTAGTTGATATCAGTGTTTTTCTTCAGCACTTACCTTTAAAAAGTCATATGAAAATAAGTGGCCCCACCCCAAGCAAAAAAAATTAATTGCAGATGTCAAATTCTTATGAAAATTCCACTTCAGCACTAGAAATACATATATTTCCTGAGACAAACATTATCTCTTTGCATTTAACAGCTTTGAATGGATTATTCTTGTCTGTTTTTTTAATTCATCTTAACTCCTGGTATCCACAGCCTCCAACAGCAAGGGCTTCCTCAGCTTAATTATGTGATATGTAAGAACCATCTCCATTTGTTCAACCAGGATCTGCCACCAGCTGACCTCCTTCACTTCATGCCTGCCCCAGGTCTCACACTGGAGGAGATAAGAAACACTTTTCCCACTATTTGGGGTTTTTTTATGTTTGTTTGGGGTTTTTTTGCAGGGGATTTATTTTGTTGTTTTGTTTGTGGGGTAGGGTTTGTTGTTTTTTTTTTTTTAAAATACCCCTCCATCACATTCCCTCTTTCCCTCACCATCTCTTTTCCAGCCTCAAGAATCACAATGTACTCGGTCCTCTTAGGGAAGCTGTTCATACCTTCGATCGAGTGCGTGTGACAGATTTTGAGATGGCAAAGAAAGGAGCTACCTGGCACTGCTGCGACCACCTCCACGCTAACAAACAGGGGAACACAGGCCTCTCGCAGCAGCTTTCTGCAACCTATTTAACTCTTCCCCAGAAATAAGATGAATCCATGGCTCCTCAGTGGAACATTTACAGCAGAAAGCAGACTTGAAAAAAAAAAAATTACAATAAAGGATTCAGCGTGTCCGGTTGGTTTTAGTTTTATGCTTTTAACATTTCAGTTTTATGCTTTTAACATGCCAAAAGCCTCTTCTGTTATAATTTAGGATGTTATTTATAAATATTTTCCCTGAAGAACCATGTCTGTGAATAGTAACATCATTTAAAGTGACCTGCAGCTCTACCTTCGTAGCTATAATACTGAAAAGCCAGTATATTTACACATAAGATATTTCACAAACAATATTTCCTAGCACAAAATTAAATAAACAGCAGTCATGGTTTTAAAGATTTTAGGTGCATCATTTCCATATATTGCAATGACAATTAACAGCAGTAAACCCCTTGGAAAAGACGACCATTAGAACTACAACTAATGAGATGTGCAATTTATACTTCTTATAATAAACCAGAGATCTTTAAATCAGGTTGTTGTATTTCCTCACGCTGAATATCTGACATACTGAGAAACACCTTTCTTTTCACCTTATTGTTTTGACATTCCATTGTTTTAAAAAGGATTTTGTTATAAAAACAGTGGATATTCACAGGAATTATTTCTACAGACAGTGTAGGAGCTTATCTGGGGTCTAGAGCTCAGATGGTAAGTAAATTCCAAGAGAGATCAGACAGTTTAAATAACCAAATGGGTACTGCAAAGGCAATAAGTGTCCAGGCAACTATTCTAATGAACAGCTGTGAATAAGTCATGAGAGAACACAAATAACAAAGTGAGACCCTCTTGTCTTTCAACAACAATTTTTCAACATTTAGAGGCAACAGCTCTACTCATTTGGCATTAAAAAAATGACTTTTTTTTTTTTTACTAAATTCTTGGTGCAGGCACACAAAATTACCTGGCTAAAGACCTGTAAACACATACCAAAAAAAGGTTTGATGTGCCTGATACACTCAGTTATTAATTTAAATTCGATAGAAAATGCTAACAGTAATTCTGATACCAGGGATAAACTTTATTTAAACTGTTTAATTGAAAAATACACCAAAAAAATTGAGCTTCTTTTAATTACAAAAGTATATAGCAGATTTCATAATATAATTTGCAACATCTGACTAAGATTTAAATATTTCAATATTTAAATTATGTTTATTATTGAAAATAACCATCTATCACCATCCAATTTATCAAAAATTTCAGCACCGTAGATACCTTAAACTATTAGGAAAATTTGCATAACTAAATACTCATCTCTTTCCAAGGGAAATACAGATGAGAAAATACCAGTTTAGTTTGATCTTCAGGGAGCCAGTGTCATGCATGGGAGTTATGGAAATCAGTTATCAAAAAAAATATAACCATAGGAAGTTTTCAGATTATTACAGTTAAACCAAGGTGACTGTGTTATGGTTTTTTGCAATTGGTCAAATGCAAAATAGATAACTTATCTTCAAAATCAATTGTTCCACCAGTGCAATTTAATCAGTACATCAAAAGCACAGCACAGAGATTTCAAATCAGGACAAGTTGCAAGTGACATGGAGTTTAGGTGGGCTCACTTGCAGTCGTTTTTTCTAACATATTCCAAACTCAGAGATTTTAAATGAACATTTTTACAGTAGAAATAAAGATTCTTTTTCCTAGAAAAGGAGTCTTACCTTCTTGTTCTACTTTTTGATCTCGATCTTTGAGACCTGTAGGATTTGCCTCTGCCCCTCGATCGGCTACGACTGCGTTTCCTTCTAGAACCATACGAAGAACTACTGCTCGATCTGTGTCTGCGTCTAGAACAAAACCGTGCTGTTAGCATGCTATTGCTTCTGAAAAAAAACCAACCCAAAAACAACAACCCAAAATCAAAACAACATCAAAAATAGGAATAAAAACCCCTAACCGCTTACTTCAAAGGGACATACAAACCTGTGGTTTTCGTATTATTTTGTAGGAGCCTCTAATGCCACTATTATAGTGTAATAAGTAATTCACATACACGCAGGCAATGCCTGTCTGAAAGAGATTATATCCTAAAATATACATCCCATAGAATCATGGAATGGTTTGGGTTGGAAGGGACCTTAAAGCTCATCCAGTTCCAACCCCCCTGCCAGCAGCAGGGACACCTTCCACTAGACCAGGTTGCTCAAAGCCTCATCCAGCCTGGCCTTCAACACTTCCAGGGAGGAGCAGCCACAACTTCCTTGGGCAACCTGTTCCAGTGTCTGACCACCCTCACAGCGAAGAACTTCTTCCTAATATCTAATCTAAACCTCCCCTCAAAGACAAAAGACAGAAAAAGGGTAGATGGAGAAACAGAAGTTAACTGATTTGCCTCAAATCATGCAATATCTCAAGTGCAAAGCCAGGAACACAACCCAGCTCTCCATGGTTTTCAGTCCCATGACCAGCTCGTTGGAACTGAGTGCCTCTGCCAAATCAAAGGTTGAAGAAACATTTAGAACCTCCACTCCCAGCAGGACTTGCACAGAAACACACCGTGTGGGGTAAAGACTACAACTCCAGCACTAAAAATGAAATTCAGAGAACGTTAACTTCTGCATTGCTACTCTCTACAATTATTTCCAGTCATACTATGTACACACATCAGTGTAAAAAGAAAAGGTATTTTAAATTATGCACACCTAGAAATATTTCATGCATTTATGAAATAACCTTACAGATTCGTTATCTCAACTCTCACAACACACAATCTTTCTTCTGCTCCGATGCAGACAGATCCTCCCTCTTTCTTTCTTTCTTTTTTTTTTTTTCTTTTAGTACTAGTAGTAATCAAATAATCAGTGTTCATTTATTCCATTTGAGCTTGGAAGTTTTATCCTGAGTTCAGTCAGGAGTTGGGAAGGTATCTTCTTTTTCCCCCTCCCACCCAACCTCTCCATTTCATTTATTCAAAGAACTTACACACAAAGGAGAAAGATGAAAGAATAGATGTGAAATATATAAATTAAATCAACAAATCCCAAAAAGGTGGAGGGGGGATACCTTCCAAGTCTTAATCTTAACATTTCCTCTCCACCTCCTTAACAGCTAACTAAATAACAGTTACAATCCTTATGAGAATCTCCACATTTTGGGCCTTTATTATGTTTGATTAATATTAAAATGTAACACCACATAGAAACACTTCTGTACTTGAGGATGCACTCAATGTGGTACGTGCTCATCCAGCATCACATACAAGTAGTGCTGCAGCAGTCCAGACTGGAAAAGATATATAGGTTTTATATACATATACTAAAGAAAGATATATAGTGTATCTATATATACACTAAAGAACAAGTCTTCATCTGAAAAAAGAATGCAATGTTCCTGCTACATGAAGATGAACAACAGGAATCTTAAGAGACTGTTGCTTTTGATTCTTAAGGGTGAGGGATAAATCCAGGCAGGACCCCGGTGTTAACGGTGCCTCAACTGCCCGAAACAAACGCCCTAAACTAAGGGCAAAGCAAAGGTGCCAGCCAGCTCCTGAAAGCAGACACTTCTGTCTTTTCTGGATTCAATTTAAGTCAACTGGTCTTTGTCCAGACCCTAATCTCCCCCTTCAAGCTCTGTTTTTATCTGTAAGATAGCCATGCCTGCACTGGACTAAAGAGATTCAGAAAGCTGCATGTCATCAGCATACTGTTGGCATCGAAGCCCACCTCATCTCACTGTGTCCCCTCAGGGCTGTATGTAGATGCTAAGCAGGAACAGAAGAAAGGAGGGGATGGAAATAAACAAATCAGAATCACAGGATTGTAGTGGTTGGAAAAG
>NW_010337259.1:0-281 GCF_000700745.2 Antrostomus carolinensis | reverse complement strand
GTGACAGTGACATCGCAGTGACACTGATGGGGAGGGAGTGTCACGCTCACGGGGGGGGGTCACACGGATGGGGGGACACGTTCATATGGGGGTCACAGTGACATGGGGGGGTCACACATGGGTGGGGGGGTGTCACACTCATGGGTTGGCACCACAAGGGTGTTGGTGGCCACATCAGGGGTCCCAGTTGTCACCCTGGGTGTCCCCCAGGTGCCACCCACCCCAGGAGACACTTCTGGGCACCCTGCCTGGATGCCACCCTAGGGACATTGGCTGGTCCC
>NW_010337258.1:2877-5931 GCF_000700745.2 Antrostomus carolinensis | reverse complement strand
CCTTGTTTTGTCATTAGTTGTCCAAACAACTGTTGGACAAACAACATTAGTTGTCCAACAAGCACGCATGCTTCTGGAATAAAAAACAGGTTTCATCACAACAGTTGTATCTATAGTCATTCCTACACCAGGAAGCTTAAACATTAGCTGGTCAAAGTCACATAGGGTGGGAGAAGAAACACAAAACATGCAAAAACGTGTAGCAAAAATTATGAGGCAGAGGGAAGAAAAGGTGCTGAGCACTGGTCAGAAGAGAGAGAGAAGGAAGAGGACATGGGGAGACCAGGTGGATACCACCACAGCAGGTCCCAGAGCAAGGGATTCCCCAGCTGAGGGCACTACTGCTCCACACACCACATTTCAGGTCCAGTTTCAGCAAAAATGGGACCCTTGGCCATTCAGTCTCCTACATGTCCACAGACAGTTAATGGAGACACAGGCACTGGTTGAACCCCAGCTGTGGTGCCCTCCTCAGCACACCTCCACCCCCCAGAACAGGAGGACAGCAGACAGGTCTACCAAGAGCTGGACTGCATTTGAACACCTTCCTCTCAGGCTTTGCAGCAGCTCTTCCTCTCACTGGTTTTGCTCTTGCTGCCTTGTAATGCTCCACAGACAATTTTGGGTTGCTTGGACAACTGAAAACAGGTACACAGGCTGGGAAGGAGATGCCACCTCCAGCAGCTCATTTTGGTGAAGACATGGAGTATTTAAACATTTCTCTTCCCCTCACACACACCCTTTTAGGAATAATGTATTCACAGGCATGTTAGTCAACCAAGCAGGCACCATAATACTTCTGGAGAGTGAAGCACAGGCACAGTGAGGTTCAAGATCCCCAGAAGCTTTTCCAAAGCATCTCCCTGCAGAGTCTCAAGGGATGGTGCAAACTCCTGCATACCCAAGACAAGCACAGTAAACTTGTGTAGTTCTTTTAGAAACCATCTGACAGACCTGGTGAGATGGTCCTGGCCTGACAGCCACCACTCTGCCAGCAGCATCAGGGTTTGATCCCAGGAAGCCAAACACCCGAATCACTTGAGGTGCAGTTGCTTTCCCAATCTCCTGTTTGCCTGTATTTTGAGGAAACCTTCAGTTCTACAGTTGGTGTGCTAGGGTTTTTTCCCAGAGTCCCAAACCAGGGCAGCACCCAAGCTGCATTCACAGCTGTAGGAATGGAGGTTTTCCACAGGCACTTGTGAATGTGGCTTTTTCTTGGCTGCCTTCCTATAAGGAGATAAGTGCTGGTGTTCCCAGTGCAGGACTCCCCTCTGGCTCCAAAAAAAACTCCCCAGAAAAACTCTGCCAAACTCCCAGGAAAAATCTGGCACATTTCACCTTCCGCTGCTTCCTTTCCTTCCCGAGGCCACCTGTGAGGACTCCATGAAAGCAGAGGAATTCCACTGTTGTGTAAAAATAACTCATCTTCCAATAAACCAACACAACCAACATACCCCAACCTCTAATATACGGATTCCTAAAAGCAGCTACAGGAGGAAACTAGGTGTGTACAAGACGGTATGAAGCTCTCTGTTGGGCAGGTTTAATTTTAAATGAACAGAGAGGATCAGGATGCTCTCTTCTCCAGGCTGGGAAGGTTGGGGCCTGGGGTGAGTCGGCAGAAGGCAGCTAACCCCTGTTGCAGGGCTCACTAAGCACAGAGAGGTGGGTGCACACATCTGCATCCCAGCAGGGCAGCGCAGGGCTCTGCAGGTTTCCACATTTTATCTCTTTATCAAGATATTTCTATTAAGACACTTCTCCCTTCATAAAAGGAGAGGCATGGTCTGGAAGGAAAACTGACTGTCCTACCCAATTCATCAAGCCAGAGACTGCAACAAAACCACTGCACTGAGGTGACACACATCAAATAAATCTATTCTTACTGGATTCTGACATTTAATTTGAAAATTGAGTATATTTATTACATATTCTATTTATTTTATCCACACCGCTTTCTTGTTCCAGCTCAATTTAGTCATATTTTTGTACAAAGCTCTTTGCATCAGGACCACTGTAGCTGGACTTAAAAACAAAACAGCTTGGGCAGCACCTCTCATAGAATCACAGGCTGGTTTGAGTTGGAAGGGACCTTAAAGATCATCCAGTTCCAACCCCCCTGCCATCAGCAGGGACACCTTCCACTAGACCAGGTTGCTCAAAGCCTCATCCAACCTGGCCTTAAACACTTCCAGGGATGGGGCATCCACAACTTCACAACTCTCCTTACTTACTTGCTCCCTCTTTACAACCAGGGTGCTTTTCCTAGCACTTATTTCCAATTTTGTGTTCCTACTTGCACCTTTGTCTTATACCAGTCTGAGTCAATTACTATCCATCTATCTTCAAATTTGCAATATATTTGAAGTCTCCTACATGCTGTTTGATCACATCCTCTTCATCAATTTATTATAATTCAGAGGTAACTTGTCAGCATTCAGCTCTCACCGAGAATCTGCAGCATTTGTAAAAATATTTATTTATTTATTTATTTATTAAAGCAAGATTTATGGAAGCAACTTCAAAATAAATAAATAAAGCAGTCTTTATTTAACTTTAGGAAACAAGGGACAGGCCAGTGCCCTGGTTTCCTTTCTCTGATCTATTGCAAAGCTGGCAGCCTCCAACATTTCCACTTCATTTCCCACTCACAAACTAAACCTTCATGTTTTTCCTGTTCCTGGTCTGCCACTCAAGTCTGTGCCTCTCAGCAAAGTCTGAGACTCCTCTGCAATCACTAAGCCTCACAGAGGGTCTCTCCCCCAAACCTATGGAATCTCTACAAGGAAAATTCCCCCGCAGGTAACTGACCCCCCTGCTCAGTGCCAGGGGACATGGCCAGGTGAAGATCCCCACGCCCGACAGGTCACAGGGCTGAAGCTCAAGTGAGGAAGCACCAGGCAGCAAGAGGTTTTTGGGGTGGGACGGGTGCTGACCCCAAAACACGGGTGGGGGCTGCCTGGGGAAGTGCTGTCGTGGGGCACAGCCCCCTGCACGTCACCACCGCCGAGCAGGGCACGGGAACGGGAATGATGTCACCCACGCGTCCTTCCC
>NW_010337258.1:0-2837 GCF_000700745.2 Antrostomus carolinensis | reverse complement strand
GCCTCCTTGGTGCCCACGGACACACGAGCACGTAGGGAACGACGTGCAAAGCTGGCTGGGACGGGGGGAAGCAGAGCCCCGATCCCAACGGGACCGACATCCCGCTCCCGCCCTCCCTCCTTCCGCCGCGCACCAGAAAGGATACGGGAGCAGGGGCTGCTCCCAGCTGTGGCGAGAGGTGACGGAGGAAGGCGTCCAGCCGAGCCGATGGCCCCAACCGCTTCCTGAGCTGCTCCATGGTGGCCGGGCAGCCGGAGCTCCCTGTCCCCTGCCCGTCCCTGCGAAGCCAGCCGGGGAGGAGCACGGCCCCGCTGGCACATGCGCCAGCAGCCGTGCATGCTCAGAGGAGAGCCGGCCGGGAGCCAAGGGCTGGCAGGGTTTGCGGATGGGAAGGGCCTGCTGGAGGCTGGGAGCGACGTGGGGAAAGCTCAGCTCCTGCTTTTGCACGTCCTCCCCTTTCCCATATTTTTCCCCTCCTCTGGCAGCAGTTACTGAGCTGCAGGGATTTCATCAGCCCTGTGCAGACAGCAACACTCAGCCAAGGCCGGCACAGATATTTTCTGTCTCATCTCCTGTCCCTAAGGAGACTGTCAGAGCTTCCCTCACCCCTCCGTGAATCGGTTTGGAGAGATTTTTATGGCCCCACTGTCACCCTGGTGCGGTGGCAGAAGTGTTTCTGAAATACTTCATGTGCATTGACAGAGATCTGGGACGTCTGTACCTGGGTGGATTTTCTGCCCAGCCTTCTGGAACAGTTCTGGTGCTTTCCAGGAAGAGGGGAAGGAGCAAAAGGAGTCACAGGGTAGCACCTGGGGAGGTGGGAGAGAAAAAAAAAAGCCCAGAGGGGAAAACCTGGGGTAGGGAGAAAGGGAAAAAGCATTAAAAAATAGGCAGGTGCAAATAGAGGTTGCAAAAAATAAGCTGTAGAGGGTTGGAACTCCTCTGAAGCTGGGATATGCTCAAAAGTGACATATTCAATATACTCTGTCCCTATCTGCCTTAACACAGTGAGCGAATCAACTGACACGTTTGAGGAAAATAATATTAAGGGGCTTGAAAACAGCCCCGTAACTAAGACCTGCAGCCCAGTTCAGAAGATGATTTTCATCATCTTTGCACATGTCCCCGCTGTCACTGCACCGTAGAGCCTCACCACTTCCACAAAGTGGACTTCAGGCCCTCGGAGTCGCAGTTCAGGCTAGCTTGTGCCACTGGTGTGACACTCGATTCATCCTTCAAGCCCTACGCCGTGAAGCAGATGCTCCTGGAAGGTGGGGGATGTCCTGCTGGAATTTGCTGTCCTTCATCTTTCCCATTTCCCTGGGCCAAGGGGATTCATCTCTAAGCAGGACGGAGCAGGGAGGCAGGGACAGAAGTAAGAGCTCTGAAGAGGATGAAGGTGGGAGGAAGGCAGTGAGCTGCCAGCTCCAGCTCCAACCTTGCAGGCTGCTCTCCCACCTAGTCTCCCAGGAGATGGAGAAGTTGATGATCTGGATGAGAGCCAGGAGAACAGAGAGGAGTGGTAAACTGAGGGTGGCAAACCCACTAACGAATACACTGTAATAATATAAACTGGACAGCAGCATCAGGCCTGGAAGGAAGTTGTCCTAAGAATTTGCATTATTTTGCCAAACCAACACATGCAAATAGATCTTCACACCTGTCAGTCTGTTAAACCTCTTTCTCAGGGGCAATCCAGCCAGGCTCTGCTCCCAAAGATGCACCATCCGGAGCAAGTTCCCTGTTGCTCCAGGCAGTCTCATGATGATCCTTTGCGCACCAAAACTCTGCATCACAGCTGCTTTAAGAAGCTTAACTCCATTTTGCAACAGGTTTTGCTGGAATCTGAGGTGACGTGTTGATGGACCCAAAACTCAGCTGTCAATAGACTAAGATTCATGTTAGTCCTACAGATAAACAGAATCCAAGGCATGGATAGGAAGTGCCTCTGAACTTAGCCTGTATCCTAAAAGCTGATTCCCTTTAAAACTCAGTGGCAAAACTCACAGTGATTTAATTAAAGATGTACCAGAACAGGTTTACATACTGCATTTGTGGCAGCTGCCTGGACTGGAGTGCATTCCTGTTTGTGGCTCTCATGGTCAGTGGTTGATGTATGCTCAGTGGAGTCACTCCCTTTGGGGGCTACAACAAAACACAGGCTGCTCACAAAAGCAGGACAAACAGGATTAGCAACCCAGGAAAAAAAACCTCAAAATGATTTTGTGTAGTCAGATGTAAGCAATACAGGCACCACGAAGGGACAACTAGGAGCAGCAGTGACAGCACCCAACCCTTCACTGCCAACAAAATCAGACCTTTGACTCCTGAGCTATAGGAGAACTCTTAGTCATAGGTAAACAGAAAGTTAATGAAAATCCCTCAAATCAAATTCAAGTGAGGGCAAAGGGAAAGAAAAAAAAAAGCAACTAGAGTAACAGTTTTATTACTGAAGTCCCAATTATAACTGCACTGAAAGCTCTATTTATAATTCAGATGTACGCTGCAATTGCCTTCACAATCCCAACTGAAAGAGGAATCTCAATAAATCTTCATCCATTTCAAAATTCAGGTAAGAGTCCCATTGAAAAGATAAAGGGGAACAAATACTGCACATGCCAATTCTGACACAGACCTGTTTGCAATGTAGGTATTTCTTCCACTGGTATATGTTTGACAGCATCTTCTGCAAAGAGGTCTCTCATATCTGGAAAAAATACCCCCAAAATATTGACTTTGCTGTCCTGATTTAGGAGTTTGAGAACTAAAATGCTTTTATACATACATAACCCCCACTTACCTACATACTGGGAGGAGTGGCTGACACACCAGAAGGC
>NW_010337257.1:0-5567 GCF_000700745.2 Antrostomus carolinensis | reverse complement strand
CTTCCAATCCCTGACATTCTGTGATTCAGTGGGGTTCTGCTGAGGAATTCAAGAGTAGAGTCTGGGGTGAAGCATTCCTCTTTGGGCATAAAAACCTAATTGTTAGATGTCAGAGAGCAGGCAAAACTGTACTGATGTATATTTAGCAAGTAAGTTGTACACTTCTTACTCTCCAGCTAACCCAAATCAAGTAGAAAACCTGATGCCAGTAATTTGTCAGCAGGAGGGAGAAATGGAGATTTTTCATATGAGGAACTTCAGCAAGCCACTGACTCTGCAGAGTGTTGAGCAGAAAAGATATTTTTTAATAATTGTTTGAGAGTAGAATCTGCATGAAATATAGCAAAAGTAACCCCTGAAAGCTTTGATCACGCATGCTTTTTCAACAGAGGACTTCAATTTGGCTTGTCTGACCTTTGGAGTCCTATTGTGCTGTTCCTTTACAGGTTAGGGGATACACAAAGGCGTCAAGCATAGAGGAGAGAGGGTAGAAGAGCGATGGAAAAGAACAAGATGTCCTTTTGTGAAAAACACTTTTTAAATTTGAAAAATCTCTACTTTTGGATGCTTTCTCAAAGTGTCAAAGCAGCCAGTCTCCTGGCTCCAAGTCTGAGTTCTGTTTGTGAAGCTACACACGCTTTGACTGAAGCAAGTATATTCCTAGTCCAGCAGCATTTCTCATGCCCTTGCTTGAAAAGAGGGTCCTCCTATTAAAACATGTAATAAATAATTTCATTATCTGTAGATTGTGTAAGTCAATGAATCCACAGACACTTTCCACGTGTGAGAGGAAGATAGGATAAAGAGTTACAGGAACGTGAAAACATTGATGCTGATCTACAGTGTAGTGCTTCTGAATTACCTGCTACTCATGTGTCATTTTTGTTGCCCTTAGAAAATGCGAGGCAGCCCCTGCATGTACATTAAAACATTTTGGTTCTAGCTTGGCCACTTTGACTCATAGAGAAATGCACCTTCCTGTATTATTAACTTGATTTTGAGAGACTCCTAAGACTTGAAGGTACTGAGAGACTCCCTTCATAAACACCATTTTACCTAATGTCCTCATTTCTGTAACGTTCCATAGTTTGGGCAGCTGCCCAGCTTGACCTTATAGAAATGGCATTCAGATAAAGCTGAATCAGAAGAACATTCCAGCTGGAATTGTTATCTTTTTCTACTGACCTTTGTATTGACTGCTTCCTTCCTCCATTATTGAAAGGAAATTACTGGGAGGCATTTTCCAGCCTTCCTCCTCTTCCTAGATTGGGGAGGGGGGTGAAAAGAAAAATCAGAATATTAATATGCAAAAACTTTGCAAGTATGTAAGTACCATAATTTTAATTGGATTTTAAAAGATTTGTTTTAATTTGAGGAATAAGACAGTGTTGTTTCATCAAGTAAAATCCTCCTAGCAGGCAATAAGGAAGTTTTATCTCCTTGAGTGAAGAGGGGAGTTGTCAGTTCATCAGTTGACCTGCTGAAGTTACAAGAATTAAACTTATGCCTGTTTGAACATGTAATATATAAGCAGGAGACTTGCAAAATGTAAATGAAATTAACTTGCTGGTTTTTTTTCAGTTACTTTTATTCTATGGTTGCTCTCCTCACCTCTAAAAGGTATTCCCAACCTGTGGGTAATTCCAAGATGTTGAAACCTCATTTTAAACTGTAATCAGAAAAAAAAGTGATCTTGGTGTATCTTGCAAAACAAAATATTTTGTTTCAATTTTATCAAAACATTTTGGTGTTTTCCTGTCTAAAGTAAATGACACTGATGTGTTCCTGAAAGAGTTTAATTTCAATTGAACTGGTATTTCTGATGGAAAACCTTGTCAGAAAATGATGGCAGTTTTATTCTTGTTGTATGAGTCATAAGTCCTCAAAATGTTAGTGAGGTAATAGTTATTAGTAAGAAATTAGATCACTGTTTGGGGAGGAGGTGAATGTGGATTGATGTGAGCCAGCACAAGTTGTATCAGGCTTTGCTGTACCGATGTGTAGTCTGTAAGCCACTAGTTATCAATAAGATATAAAGTGTAGCTCCTTGAATAACTTAAACCAAAACAACCCCCCTAAATCTGCCCCTGTAATTAGGTGCCATTGCATACCTGCCATCAGCAGATACAGTTTCAACCAGGTCATATGAATTATTGAGTGTCTGCTTTTAATTAAAGTGTTATTACAGTAATTAAAGCTTGGGCCCAGAAGGACATGCAAAACCTAAATACATTTATCACTTTTATCTCTATAAATATATTAGAAAGATTCAGGAGTTTCTTCAATTAAACATCAAGAACCATTTTTGGGTAAAGCATAACCAAGTGTTTGAGGATTTGCCACCTGGAGTTCCAGTTCCCAGTGACTCTAATGTATTCTCAATTCTGGCAGGCTGTGGTGTTTTGAGATTCATCCTTGGATCTTTCACAGCAGGCAGAATACATTCCTTTTAATGTTCTCCCACGATGTTTTATAGAAAATGATTAAATCGTGATGTTCTAAGAAGAAATACTGATAATTGCTTACTGTTTAAGAAAAAGCAAAAAAACCCCACTTCTACCTCAAACTAATGGGCTTTTAATTCCTTTTTAGCTTGTTAATAGCATAGGACACACTAACACTTCTTTTATTGTCACAATTAAGCCAATAAATAATTGTAATTACTAGTTTAAATTATTTTATACACTGATGTAAATACTGTTGTCAGTTGCATGGATTTTAATCAAAACCACTGTGTGTCTCAAGGACAGTTGCAGAATGCTGTGCTGTATTCCCTCTTGCCTCTATTAAGAGTGCAAGAGTCAATGTATTATAAAGAACTTATGTTCCTTTGAAGTCAGTTGACATATTTTTTTGATGTTCAGTTGATTGATTCCATACTTGTTCCATGTCAAATGTGCTAAGGCACCTGGAACTAAAAATACACGTTTCAATTTAAGCAGAGATATGGAAATAACTGAATATACTTCTGAAGCTTTCCTCTAGGTGGAAAAACTCACCAGGTGATTCTCATTCAACAGCAGGGAAAACGTTGAATTGACTTCATTGTGCACTTGTGCTATGGAGATTTGGCTAATAGGTTTCACGAAGGATAAAATGTGTCTCACTGTTAAAAATATTTCTGGATGAAATCTAGGGATGCACAGCCCTGCTCATGTTCAGATACACAGGTTGCAACCTGTTATTGGGTGAAGCAGCCCAGACTGGCCTAACATGTGTTCTGCTATTGAATAGAAGGATCATGCAGTGCTGAAGTTGTTTTTTGGGTTTTAAGTGTGGTTTTTTTTTCCTTGGGTGCCCAATGGGAAATCAAATCAGCACCTTACAGAGAAAAGAAAACGAAGTCACTTTGATATCAAATACGCCTTTTCAAAGATTGCTATCAGGCTTTTCAGAAATATTTAAATTTCCTTCTGGGATCAAACTCTTGTTTTCTTTAAGAACTGAAGTTAGGAGCAGGGCTTTTTTCTGTCTGCATCACTATGACTTATAGCCTATACTTATTTTAATAAGAGTCCTGCTGTTAGAACTTTTCCAAATACTTCTCAACTGGTCTTAGATACTATTTTTTTTCCCCCCTGTCAGTATTATAACCTTGGAGAGAATGTTCCCTTTGTTCTTTCTCAATGAACCATAGAGAACCTGATATAATGGCTCAGCCTTGTGATGGCTGAAGAGATGAGAATGACATCAAGTTATAAAGCCCCAGAGCTCTATATTGGTATTTCACCCCATTTCAAAGCAACCTTGCAGAGCCTTTGAGGGGATTGAGATTAATTTTTGGTTTTGTTGGTTCTTATCTAGTGAAATGTGCAAAACCAACAAGGAATCAAATTTATTCTGTGACAGTCAGGTTTTTAAGCAGATGAATGAGCTGCTATCTGGTTTCAGAAGTTTGGGTTGGGTTTGGCAGTTTCAGTATGCCTGAATGTTAATGTCTCACTTTGATTTAGACTGAAGTGTCTGGAACAGCCTATTCTATTGCCTGTATGAGGCCAGAGGCATCACAGGGGTTTGTTCTGGGCCAGATGAGTTGGGAAGGAGTGAGGACAAGGGTAAAGCCATTAGAGAACACACTAAGGAATGGTCCCCAAAGGAACTGGTCTGTTTGAGATGCTACAGCATTCTATAACTGTGAATGACAAGTGATCCTTAAAGTCTTTAATCTCAAAAGCTTTTATAAGCTATTGCCTTTGTACATATGCTTCTATCTGATGTTTCCCACTGAGTTTTGCAGTGTATGTGCTGATCTACACCATGAAGAGGGTGTTGTTACACTATGAAGAGGGCCTGCAGAGCTGAACTGGGCATTAGTACAAGTGACCAGAAGTCTTATGGACAAGTTGGTATCAGTATTATTTGGATTAGGTCTCCAGGCATTACACTTTCTCCTTTGTTTCTTCTTCAGGTTGGTTCTGCTCTGCCATTAACAAATATGATCACAGCAGGAGGGTTGGAACTAGATGATCTTTGGGGTCCCTTCCAACCCAAACCATTCTAGGATTAAGATACAATGAGGTGGTACTAGTAATCACTTTCCACTGCTCTCAGCATCGTGCCTTTGCTAATGCTCTCCTAGTGCACCCTGTGATGGTGACACCCTGATGGCAAACAACTGCCTGAAGATGTGTGACCAGAACTTAAAAAAAATTCATGTTTGCATAGGAGTAGCCATTAACCTTCCTAGTTGTCCATGAAAGATCAGAATTAAAGAGCTTGGAAGACACATTTACATATGTTGCTCCTTCAGCCTGCTGTGCATCTTCATTTACAAGGGGGGAGGAGGGGAAACCCACCTCAAAACCACCAAAGTTTTTGTATGACCCAAATAGTTTTTTTTTCAACCAGCAAAGATGCTATCTAAGTTACAAGTCAACACTTAAATCCCTCTACCTCCCAACTAGATAGACTTATGCTTCATAAGTTCATTTAGCTTAGGTTCCTGGCTAGCTGTTATGAGAGCTTTGGCCAGATTAATGGATGTTGTCCAAGAAAAGCATCTCTTTTTTGTTATATGGTTGTTCTAGGGTTAGGACTTGAAATTAATTTGTGTAAAAAAACCTTGCGGTGAAGAGTAAGTTTTGCCCCAGAAAACTCACCCTCCTCCTCCACATACTTGGTGAGAGATTAATGACCCTTATTTAAAAAATATATATATATATTGTTTCAACTTTGTTTATACTATAAAGTAAATGAGAAAGCAAAGTTGCTGCTTCAGCAAAAGCCTACAATTTTTGTTGCATAGCTCCCTTTTGAAGATGCCCTTTGGTCTGTTTCACAGGTGTTTTCCACAGTGAAGTTGCTCCTGAAATAATGTGGAAGCATACCTTCTGTGAAATCCTACCTTAATATATCAAAGATTTCAGGGAATATATCACATTAAGTAGTGTCCACTGTGACTTGAAGCAAAAAGGAGTTCATACCCTAAGAATGTAGATTGTAAATGCACGACTGTTATTTACTGGCTTCAGTATAAAAGATGCAGCCAGTCTATATGGAACTGCACCTATAAATTAATTTGAAATGCATGCAAGCTCTGGTGCAGGTATCTGACTGAGACTAAGGTT
>NW_010337256.1:0-9698 GCF_000700745.2 Antrostomus carolinensis | reverse complement strand
TATATATATATATATATATATATATATACTGACTGTTTTAATCTGATTTATTAAATGTAGGACTGAATATCCTGTTTTCTCCTTTGAAAAAAGAGGTTCTCAGGTAGGCATAGGTTTATTTTCCAAAATTGTTTTGAAGTGGACACTTATTTCATACTGTATGTTTTGCATGCATGGTGTAAGTGATGTCAAATATGTAAAATGGTTTGAAACATTCTATTCCTGTAAATTTACCCATTCCATATTGTATGTAACATTAAGGATTTAAACTATGCAGATGGGCATAAGCTTCTGAAATAACTTTCAAAAACATTGTTTACTTTGATGATACTTCTGAAGTTTACAGGTGTTTCTACTACCTTATTTGACAGTCTAAAGAGGAGACAATTTTATTTGACTTCGCAAGATATAACAAGTGCTAACACAGTGAATTATCTTAAAATCTTTGGGAAGATGCTAAAAAAGTGAGTTCTTACACAAAGTGAAATTAAATTCCTGGTTAAAACACTTCCGAAATTACTGCGTTAGGCAGAAGAAAGGCCTATTGTAAACAGTTGTATAAAACAAAGGAAGTACTAAGGAGGCCACTGCAAACTGTTCCAAGTTTTTGTGTAATTCTTTGATTTCACAGTGCATTAAAGACAGAAATATGGACTTATTAGGTAGTTGTTGGACTTTCTTAAAACAATCTGCATACATGGTACTAAGGATTTTGAATTACCAGGTTCTCCTGCAAGAAAAATTTTGCTTTGGAACCTGAATTTTACCTTAACTTCATGCAGTATCATGTGTAAAGATTATAAATATAGACATATAGATTAGATTACTGATATTTAGAAAAGTGAGGTATCTATTTTGGTTGCTATTTTTAACTTTAGTAGGTATTCAACTTGCAAATCTTTCAACTATTTAATAATTAGAAGTTTCATGTTTATGTATCAAATTCTCCAGTCTTTACACAAGCTAAATTGCAAAGTGGGAAGCTTGCTATGTGAGAAACTTGTCTTCCACAGATAAAAGATGCTATCGGTCATGTTTTTTGGTTGCAGTGTTTTTTTCTGCCCTGGTTCATTTACCACAATTTTTTACATGTGGAAAATGTTATGTTACCTTGTATCATAATAAGAGTTTTGCATTTATTCTGATTTACTTTTTAAAGACAGATTTCCTTTTTATGTTTGTTGCTTTCTTGCCTAGCTCTTGGAAAATAATCTCTATTGAAGAAATTTGACTGGAGCACTGTAGGAGCACTCTAAACACTTAGTTTGGCAGGGGTGGGGTGGACAAAGTGCATATACTTGCTGAGTTGGTTTTTTTTCCCAAAGTTATTTTCTTTTGTTTTTTTTTTTTTTTTTTTTCCCCTCCCCAAATTTTTCTGTAGAAATGTGATGTAAGAATCTCTGTCTGTGAAGGACCCATTCCTAAAAAAGGAAAAGCAAGGAACATAGTGGAGAAATACTTTGTACAATCTGAGTTGTCCTCATTGAAAAGATATTTTCATACAAAGGTCAGAATATTGTGAAACACTAAAATATTTTTTTCCCAGAATGTACTTGTGGCATTCTCAAATATTTTTCAATATATCAAAGTAAAGGATATTTATTTTCTTTCAAACTTGAAAGAGATAAAATGAAATACAGAGGTGATTTTTTAAAAGAGGTGCCATCTAACATAGTAAAGAGACATCATGTAGGATTATATTCAGATGATAAACATTAAGTCATTCATTGAGTAGCTCTACTCATTTCTGCTGGCCCTTTTATCTTTAGCATGTAGTGCTCTACAGCAATAAAATCTAGTTCTTAAATTGTTTCAGTTCCAGAAGCAAAGAAAGGGCACTCTGGAAAGGGCATAGAAGTTTGATGTATTTTCATACATTAACAACATATTTGATGAAAGAAATCATGGTCTTTGCATTTACACAGATGTGTTTTATAAGTATGTAAGAAGGCTTCTGGTTTTGACCTGCAGAAGAGCTAATCTGAATTACAACTCCAAATTCAGGTTCTTTTGCGTAGGCTGAATGGAGCATCAGTAGATAGAACCTACCCACAGCCACTGTTCAGAAGAAGCAATATGCTTCTCTTGCAGAGATGGAATATTACATATTTACCACACTTCTGATCACAGCAGCTGTGAGATATCCTGAGTCTTGTATTGATAAGACTCTAGTCTAACATGATGACATAAAATGCCTGAGAGCAGGGGTTTGTGAGATACCCAAGGAGAAAGGTTTTCAGGTTAATTGGAAATTGTCCAAGACAATGTGCAAAATATCTTGTCATTTCACAGTATCACAGAATGGTCGGGTTGAAAGGGACCTCTGGAGATCATCTAGTCCAGTCCTCCTGCTAAAGCAGGTTCACCCACAGCAGGTTGCACAGGAAAGCGTCCAGGTGGGTTTTGAACATCTCCAGAGATGGAGACTTCACAACCTCTTTGGGCAGCCTGTCCCAGTGCTCTGGCACCCATTCATTTTGTAGAAGTTGAACAAATTTCTTCAAGTTTACCTGAAAGTCACAATATAATCTATGACTTGTTTCACCATCTTACATGGAACATACACAGGAATGTCATAGATATGCTTAAATATTCAATCAAAAGACATGCAAAGTGGAACAAGGCTTTATGACATTTGTGTACTCTCTCAGGCTATCCATTTGTGGCAGTTATTCCCTCCAGTATTTAGAAACAGAGTGCTCTTAAGATGTCAGTTTAAATTAAAGCCAAGTTTTTGAACAAAATAACTTATTTATATTCCTGATTTAAATTTCAGTAGCATGCTGAGACTAAATTTACTCAGGCTCTCTTCTCTGTCACAAAGGCAATTTCATTTAACTGCATGAAATTTCTGTAAGATATAGGAAATAGTATGTTTTGGCTTACAGCCAAAAAAGATGCTCATGCCAACTGGATACTGAGTGAAAGAACTTTCCCGTGTCTGATTCCCTTTTCTGTCTGAGGTTGTTTGTGCAGCAGCACACAGAGAATGCTCTTCTTCTTCATCACCTTAAAAGCAAGTATTTCTAGAATGATGGGCAAGATTGCAGAATGTGGGTGTACTCTTTCTGGGTTTTTTTATGCCTTTTGAGTTCCTTTAAAAAAAAAATTCACTTACAGTATTTTTTCTGGAACTTATTTATTACAGTAGCCGTAAATATGAACAATAACTACTGGCTGTGTTACACAGGATGATGAGTGGTACTTGCTTACTTCATTTTCTGAGAGTTGATCAAATTCATTCCCAAACAGAAATTCAGATTTTATGAGGAGACTATCATAAGTAAAAGATGAGAGGACATTAAAATAAACACTGTGTTTTTCAGAGAAGCCACAGAGGGATATGTTGCTCCTTTGCCTGTTTTGAGGTGCCTATAGTCTCATGAAGAAAACAGGACCGATAAAAACAAGAGTTGCTGAGTGTGCCTTGTGAGACAGGTGTACTAACTTTATAGCCTTTCAGTGCTGTTGAGGATGTACTTTTTTGCAAATATAATTTTGCATAATTTTACTGGATTGTGTTCGGAGAATAAAGGTAGTAAGAGTAAAGATAAAGAAATTGGCATAGAAAAGGTATAAAGACAAGGATATTGACATTGAGAGGACTGAGGTTAGCACTTAGAGCTTTCTGCAAGAGCTCCAGTCCTAATATTTAAAATAAGAGCAGAAATCAGTTGCCTGTCTTTACTGACATAAATTTTTACAATTTCAAACAGTAGGTCTTTGACTTCATCAGGGCGACACTTTTGCTTCCATCAGTTCTGAACAACTGAGCAGGATCAGCTGGGTTGTCACTTCGCTGGGGCATCTCCGAAGAGGGCCATGGAAAAAGAACTCAGCCCTGAGAAATACTGAAGAGTCACTATTTTTACTGTGGTTCAAATCCTTTGGAAATGCTCAAATGCTGTAGCATTTCCTAAGAGGGTAGTGTGTTGGCAGAGAACCCAGTGTTTATTAAGTTAATGTAACAGTTTGTGAGAATTGGTGACATACAGGCTTTTGGAAACACCGGGTCTTGAGTTACACATAGAAATGAAAGTTGATTGTATGTGTGGCTTCATGCTTCTGATGGCTTGGAAACTAAAACCCCAGATTCCCTTGAACTTATAAAGAGGATAGATATGCTAATTTCAGTGTGTTGGCTAAATTCCAGTGAGTTATTGCATTCAGCTTATCTAAATTCCTCTGTCTAGTTTGAATTGGTTGAGATAGTTTCCATCTTCTGTCTTATGCTATTGTTTATTTTGGTGAGTGGTGGTAAATAGTCGTCTGTTTTTTCAAATTGCCATTGTTGTATTTTGTTAGTAACAGAAATTATTCCAGAGTGTGCATATGATTTGCCAATCACTCTGACAGTTAAAAAAAAAAATAAATGTTGTATGATGGTATCTTTATCATTTTATAGAGAAGTGGTTATAAAATATCATAATTGTTGATTTGAAATGTACTTAAATAGGGTATTAATGTATACTCATTCTGAGTTTTTGAAGTGTAATGTAAGGGGTAGATGATCTGATTTTGTTTACATTAACTGCGGAGGATCATTTCCAGAATTTTGATTTAAGCTTGTGTACCTGGATTTGAGATATCCAAGTGACAGACAAAGGATTAATCCATCTAGGTAGTGCAGGAGCTTTGATGAGACTTGCAATCAACCAGCTTGATGAGGTTGCAATACTCTGCCTGAAACTATCAACTCCACATATTACCAAAATGAATTTTATACATATATATATATATTTTGGTTTCTGTGTTGTTTTGGCTTTATCTTACCATTCACTTTATGCTCTAAGTTGATAGAGCTTCTCATTGTATGTTTTATTCATTCTGTGAGTGTATCCAGTTTCTGACAGACAATCAGTCATTTGGTGACTGTATCTAATTTGTGGTAGACAAAGGCTACCCTAACTGTATTTCAAGTGACTAAGGAATTATTATTTAGATACTGTGCTTCTCTGAAGTAAAGAGTAAAATAAGTAAAACCCATGCTTGTTGAAAGAAGCCTGAAAGTCAAACTGTATCAGGGAGCTGTTCTGATCAGGTAGCCTTCCTCTGATCTCCACCACTCTGCTGTCTGGCTGTGGTATTTTCATCTCATTCCAGTGAATATGGGGTGAATATTATTTTTCAAAAAAATGAATGGGTACCACTTGTTTCCATCCTCATTCACTCTTCCCAGGAAAGAAGAAATAAGCTTACTGCTGCTGTTGCTGTTAGAAATAGAAAGTTACCCTTTCATAAAATGTCAGCTGTTTGAGAGTTGCACTTTCAGACTTTTTGGCTCCACAGTGTAAGGTGGAATGCAGGTAACTTTTATTCCATCATCAATAATTTTCCTCTCTCTGGAATGCTAATGATCTTAATCTTAAAATAGGTTTTTAATACCTATCTAGGAATTTCTAAGTTTGGACAAAAAGCTCCCTCCAGCATCTCTATATACTTGAAATAACTAACCTTCCTACTCTGTCATTACAGAGATCCATACAGGGTCTCAGTAAAGGGAACACAAAAACAAAGCAAGCTTTGAGGAACAACAAATGAAAATATTCATTTAATTTTAATTTTCTTTTGCATTTCATTACATACACTGGTGTCCAAATTCTACATTTTCTCTCCTGTATCAATTTTTTTCTCCTTTTGATTTTTCAGTACCAAATTGAATAAAGTAGTTGACAAAGGCTAGCATATATCCACTAGCTTAATTCTTGAATCTGCCTTGGATCTGTTCCCCAGCATGTGGACCGAATTTGCTGTTGAATAGCCAAGAAACTTTTTAACATCTTTCATACAGTAGATAAAAATTCTACAGGATGACTATAAATTAAGGAGTGTATGCTAGGCTTCCAGTATAGTGTAATAGCAAGCATAATCTGCTAATAAGGTGCTAGGCATAATTTTTTTTCTTTCGACAGCCAATGTACAGAGCCAGAGACCAAAGACCCTGAGTTTGCAGAGACAGAATAATCAACTACTTCAACTATCTTGGCATTGAATATAAAACATCAAGTTTGACTTCATAGTAAATAATAGGCATTTGTTGAGTAATTTATCATACATTACGCCACTTCATTTGCAGAAACATGCTGAATAGCTGCAGAAAATGAAAATTAGTTTTAAGTGGAGTTGACCATTGAATTTGCAGGAAATAACTCTGTATATCATCACATGTAACCATTACTTTCAAAGATCTAAGAACAGTAAGTGTGTTCAGGGAAGTTATATTTGTATGTGCTTTGAGAACACTGGTGCATTTTCAGTTTATTTACCAGTTGGTAATTGTATATATAACATGCTTAAAACTACAGTGCATTCCAGGTAATTATTATAGCAAGCAGCCTTAAAATAGCAAAACCAGCAATCCTCACTAAAGGGGGCAATATGGATTTTGGAAGATGTGATTTTTAAATTATTTAATTAAAATTACACCTCCAGTATTACAGTTGTGAAATGAATATGAATATGTTTTATATAATGCAAAAAATAATAATGTTAATATACTGTATTCTTTACATAATTAACATGCATTCATCTTCCTAACTTGGGGGTACTAGTGGATGAAAAGCTGGACATGAACCACCAATGTGCATCTGCAGTGCAGAAGGCCAACCTCATCCTGGGCTGCATCAGAAGTGTGGCCAGCAGATCGAGGGAGGTGATTCTGCCCCTTTACTCTGCTCTGGTGAGACCTCACCTGGAGTACTGTGTCCAGTGTTGGAGTCCTCAGCACAAGAAGGACGTGTACCTGTTGGAGCATGTCCAGAGGAGGGCCACAAAGGTGATCTGAGGGCTGGAGCACCTCTCCTCTGAGGACAGGCTGAGAGAGTTGGGGCTGTTCAGCCTGGAGAAGAGAAGGCTCTGGAGGGACCTTATAGCGGCCTTCCAGTACCTGAAGGTGCCTATAAGAATGCTCGGGAGGGGCTTTTTACAAGGGCAGGTAGCAATAGGATGAGGGGTAATGGTTTTAAACCAGAAAAGAGTAGATTTAGGTTGGATATTAGGAAAAAGTTCTTCAGTATGAGAGTGCTGGATCACTGGTACAGGTTGCCCAGAGAGGTAGTGGAGGCCCCATTCCTGGAGATATTCAAGGTTAGTCTTGATGGGGCTCTGCTCTAGTAAAGATGGCCCTGCTTACTGCAGAGGGGTTGGACTAGATGACCTTTGAGGGTCCCTTCCAACGCAATACATTCTATGATTTCTCAACCCAAGTGTGTATTTTTTGTTCAAAGTGATGTCTCCAAACTATCTAAACAATCTTGCTGGAAACTTTTACAGTGTTCTGAAATGAGCATGTTTGGGTCCTGCAAGACTACCCAATAACAAGACTAGCATTTAAAAAAAAAAATAAAAAAAAAAAAAATCCTTTGATAAATGAGTTAGGACCTTGTGTCTCAAAGGTACTTTTATATATATATTCCTATATTTGAGTATATTGAACTTTTATAGGTAATTTATTTATCCTTACCAGAATGGCTTTCTCTTATCTTGTAATCTTCTTTTTATTTATTTTATTTTTTATTCCTGTTACATTGGGATCAGCTAAAGCATTGGAATTTGACCTTATTCATTCATGTTTCTTCAGCAGCTTGGAGTTTCCCTTTTATAAATGAGTTATCTTGAACTTTTAAGAATGGATGATTGCTTTTCAAATGATGTAGGACAATGGTGCATAACAAATAAAAGCAAAAATCGGAAAAGTGAAGAGGGAAAATATTTAATGAAATGAGGAATGCTGAAAAGCTTCTGGCAAGCAGAATGGGAGTAATATTGTGATGACCATTGGGAACAGTCACTCATTTTTTTGAGAAGAAGGGAAAATAAAAGGCAATTGCTGGTATCAAATTAAATAAATAAATAAATAAATAAATAAACAAATAAATAAATATATACACTTGCTCTTTTATAATAATCCCTTAGGGTTTTTTGTACTGTATTAGGATTTTTTGGAAAAGGAACTGATAATTTTTGGTTAAGAATAGTGACAATGTTGCTAAAACAACTTATTTGGTAAATTGTATTTTAAGCATATGTGGAGATGGAAATTTTATAAATAAAGGAATAATATCTGAATTTTCACACAAAGTCTAATAATGTAGATTCTATGATATTTCAACTGCTCTTTATAAACCCAGTAAAAACTTTTGGAGCTGATAAAACAGGCAGTGTAGTGCCTGTTTTAATAATAAATTAAATTTCTTTTTCTGAAAAACCTTTAACTTGTGAGACAGTATAGAGTGATTAGCACTTGAGATGGAGCCAATAAATAATTTTCAAACATGACTGAGGTAAGGAAATAGTTCTAATCAGTGACCTGGTATGTTGTATGAATAAATGTAGTTTCTAAAAGTCTTTCATTTAAATCCTGACAAATAATATTTAACCAAAGTATATAGCGTCAGTGACTGTATAGTCAAAGTACATTGCATGGGATTGTGTGTGCTTAGCGTGTGCAATAAAACAAAAATAGGCTATATTTGTTGTTGTTATAGAATATCTATGACAAATGAAATTAGTTGCTAAAATTTCAGTCAGTCTTTCTCTAACAACCAATTGTATTTTCTCTGTATATTTGTACAGTAACAAATATGCTGTTCTTGTCTGTAATGGCAACTCACAGATATTATCGCATTACACTTAACAGTGGCATAAGGTCATTGGCTGCTGGGCGACAAAACAGCAAAAAGGAAAGAAGGTAACTGACCACAGAGGGAAAGGGGCTGTGTTTTGCTTCATGTAGGGACAGAGTATCTTGTTTGCTATTCTGACCTGTTTATTTTAATAGAGGTTGCTATTTTTCAGGTGCAGTTAAAAACCAACATTTCAAGTCAATATGTAATTCGTACACAGCCAACAAACACCTGTCTGTCTACACTTGAATGTGCAGCTGTTGCTCTTACTATCATTGAAAAAAATAAGAGTATACAAGAGGTACGTAATTTTAAACACCTCAGTTTTTCTTTTATGAATACTAGAGGGACAACGAAGGTACTTAGCTATTAATGTCAGATTTGACAGTCAGAATCTTAATGACATTATAATGGTTTTGTTGCATAACAAACTAAACCAAGAATGTACCAATAGAAAGTGTTTTTCTTCAGGTATTTATTAACTCTAGTATGTTAAGATTACTATGACTCTCTTGTTGTGTTTCAAAAGTCTCTGTAATTTTCCTTTTCTTTATTCAACATTACAGTCAGATTGCCGAGGGGACTTGTTAGATACAAAGGTCTTGAATGATTGTTTTGCTATTACTCTTTCCAGTATGCTAAATTCTAGTATGGGTTGTTTTTTTGGTTTTTTTTGTTCTATCTCATAATGGAATTAGATTGGCCCTTTTGCTACAAAGAGTTTTCTGAAGATAAACCTAGGCAAGATTCAGGGCTAAAAATCTTGTTTTGATGATCATGTTGTGTAACAGATTGTGTTTGGTGCTGCAATATCCATCAAGGCTGAATGCAGACTGCTTACAGACCATTTTTACCCTGGTAGCCCATTTTTTGTATGGAGTAATAGACTGATTATTGAAAACAACTGTTACCTTCCCAACCCATCTCCTCGATTCCTCTTTTTTACTTTTTTTTTCTTTTTCTTCCTTCCTTCCTTTAGTTGTCTAATACTTTCCCTAGACACCTGGAACTTTTACAAGCTTTCACTGTGCAATCTTCAGGTTCATAGAATCATAGAATCACTTGGTTAGAAAA